>NC_135238.1:110656572-110824072 GCF_051348905.1 Ranitomeya variabilis | reverse complement strand
CCCTGCCCTCCCCCCCCATCTCCAGCCTCCTCAGACAGCAAATATTACGTGATGGAGTACATATAATATCATAACTAAACATTCTAATATTCAGCCCCCAGTGACCTGTCCCCCTCCCCCACTTCAATACCCCCATCAACTCCATCATCTCACATCCACCCCCTCAGTGACCTGTCCCACCTCACCCACCTTCTGCCCTCACAACACCCAAATGGTCTTACATTCACCCCCCAGTGTCCTGTCTCCCCTCCCCCACAATACCCCCATGGTCTCACATTCACCCCCCCCCCCCAGTGCTCTGTCCCTCGTCCCCCCTCATTCACTTTCAGCCCCCACAATACCCCAACGGTCTCACAGTGACATACCTGAATTTAACAAACCTTACAAGTTCCATCCCCACTTACTGATAAAGTTTGCACTGCAGGCAGGACCAGGAAGTGTAAGTGAAATGCAAAATGGTGGGCACTAGGACCCAGGATGCCTTTGTCAATCCCAGCGTGCACAGAGTAAAGAAAAAACTACAGCCATGGGAAAAAGCTTCATGATCAGGTCAGAGGGGCGAAACCATTCACTGCAGGAGGGAGACTGCAGCCGCCACTGTGCTAGCCAGCTTGCAAAGTCTTTGTCAGACCAGAGCAGACATTATACTGCTCTGCTCCTATGCGGTGTTCTGCCTCGTCACAGAAGTGGCCCTGGCTCCCAGTGGGCCCCTTCATTTGACAGGGCCCGGGGCGACGGCCCCCTCTGCCCCCCAGTAGCTACGCTACTGTTCAGCGGAAATTGTGGGACATATTTTGGTGCCAATTTTATCCATTTCCCAGTGTGAACGTAAAATCTGATGTCTAGCTTCCAAAATAGTGCCACTTATAGGGTTTTTTTCCCACCATTTAGGCATATCAGGGGCTCTCCAAATGAGACATGATACCCACAGACCACTCCATCAAACCCTGCATTCCAAAACATCACGCTTTCTTTTCTAAGCCCTGCCCTAAGCCCAAACAGTAGCTTACCTTCACATATGGGGTATCAGTATGCTCAGGAGAAATTGCACAACAACTTGTATGGTGCAATTTCTCCAGTTACCCTTGTGAAAATGAAAAATAAACATATTTCAGGGGACAATGATTTTTAATTTGTATTTTCAGGACGCTACGATACAAGACTTCTGTGAAGTACCTGGGGGTTCAAGATGCTCACCACAAATCTAAATACATTCCCTGAGAGGTCTAGTTTCCAAAATGGTGTCACTTGTGAGGTGTTGTCACTGTGTAGGCACATCAGGGGCTCTCCAAATGCGGCATGACGTCAGCTTATGAATCCAGAAATTTTACATTCAAAAAGTCAAATGACGCTCCTTCTCTTCAAACAGTGGTTTTCCCCCACATATGGGGTATCTGTGAACTAGGGAGAAATGGAGCAACAAATTTTGGGGTCCATTTTCTCTTCTTACCCTTGTGAAAGTAAAAAAATAAAAATAAAAAATGGGTCTAATGGAAAAAATTTTGTGAAAATAAGTTAAATGGTTTATTTTTTCCTTCCACATTCCATTAATTCCTGCGATCTGTGAAGCACCTGAAGGGTTAATAAATTTCTTGAATGTAGTTATGAGCATCTTGAGGGGTGCAGTTTTTAGAGTGTTGTCACTTTTGGGTATTTTTTTTCATGTGGGTCCTTCAAAGTCTCTTCAAATGTGAGCTGGTCCCTAAAAACATGGTTTTGTAAATTTTGTTGTAAAAATGAGAAATTGCTGGGTAACTTTTTACCCTTATAACTTCGTAACAAAACAGAAAATTATGTTTCAAAAATTGTGCTGATGCAAAGTAGACATGTGGGAAATGTTTTTTATTAACTATCGATGTGACCTGACTGATTTAAGGGCATAGAAATTAAAAGTGAGAATTGCAAAATTTTCAAAGTTTTTGCCAAATTTCATATTTTTTCACAAATAAAACATAACTTATATCAAAGAATTTTTACCACCATCATGAAGTACAATATGTCACGAGAAAACAGTCCCATAATCAGTGGGATCCTTGAAGCGTTCCAGAGTTATTACCTCAAAGTGACAGTGGTCAGAAATGAAAAAATTGGCCTGGTTAGGAAGGTGAAAATATGCTTTGGGGTGAAAGGCTTAACCCCTTTCTGACATTAGACATACTATCCCGTGGAGGTGGCCTGGGCCCGTATGACCACCGACGGGATAGTACGTCATATGCGATCAGTCGCGCTCATGGGGGGAGCGCGGCCGGGTGTCAGCTGATTATTACAGCTGACATCCGGCACTATGTGCCAGGAGTGGTCACGGACCACTCCCGTCACATTAACCCCCGAAACACTGCGATCAAACATGATTGCAGCGTTCCGGCGGCATAGGGAAGCATTGCGCAGGGAGGGGGCATTGTTTCGAGCATCTCCTCCGTCCTCCTCCCTGCAGGCCCCAGACCCAAGATGGCCACAGGGGTCCTTCTGGGTCCTGCAGGGAGGTGGCTTGCAAGCGCCTGCTGAGAGCAGGCGCCGGCAAGCCTCCTGCAATGCCTGTCAGATCGCTGATCTGACAGTGCTTTGCAAAGTGTCACATCAGCGATCTAACACTATACAGTGATGTCCCACCCTGGGACAAAGTAATAAAGTTAAAAATATATATATTAACATGTGTAAAAAAAATAATTCCTAAATAAAGAAAAAAATATATATATATATTGTTCCAATAAATACATTTCCTTATGTAAATAAAAAAAAAACAATAAAAAGTACACATTTAGTATTGCCGCGTCCGTAACGACCCGACCTATAAAACTGTCCCACTAGTTAACCCCTTCAGTGAACACTGTAAAAAAGAAAAAAAAAGAGGCACAAAACAATGCTTCAGCATCATACCACCGAACAAAAAGTGGAACAACACACAGTCAAAAAGACGGATATAAATAAACATGGTACCGCTAAAAATGTCATCTTGTACCGCAAAAAACGAGCCACCATAGTGTCATCAGCAAAAAAATAAAAAAAGTTATAGCCCTCAGAATCAAGTGATGAAAAAATATTATTTTTTCTATAAAATAGTTTTTATTGTATAAAAGCGCCAAAACATAAAAAAATGATATAAATGAGGTATCGCTGTAATCGTACTTACCCGAAGAATAAAACTGCTTTATCAATTTTACCAAACGCGGAACGGTATAAACGCCCACTCCCAAAAGAAATTCCATGAATTGCTGTTTTTTGTTCATTCTGCTTAACAAAAATCGGAATAAAAAGCAATAGAAAAAATGCCATGTGCCCGGAAATGGTACCAATAAAAACGTCAACTTGTCCAGCAAAAAACAAGACCTCACATGACTCTGTGGGCCAAAATATGGAAAAATTATAGCTCTCAAAATGTGGTGATGCAAAAAATTTTTGCAATAAAAAGCGTCTTTTAGTGTGTGACAGCTGCCAAATATAAAAACCCGCTATAAATAGTAAATAAAACTCCCCTTTATCATCACCGCCTCAGTTAGGAAAAATAATAAAATTTAAAAAAGCATTTATTTCCATTTTCCCATTAGGGTTAGGGTTAGGGTTGGGGCTAAAGTTAGGGTTAGGGTTGGGGCTAAAGTTAGGGTTGGGGCTAAAGTTAGGGTTTGGGCTAGAGTTGGGGTTAGGGTTTGGATTAAGTTTACGGTTAGGTTAGGGGTGTGTCAGGGTTAGGGGTGTGTTGGGGTTAGGGGTGGGTTGAGATTAGGGTTAGGGGTGGGTTGGGGTTAGGGTTGGAGTTAGAAGTGGGGGGTTTCCACTGTTTAGGCACTTCAGGGGCTCTGCAAACGCAACATGACGTCCGATCTCAATTTCATCTAATTCTGCGTTGAAAAAGTCAAACGGTGCTCCTTCCATTCTGAGCACTGCTGTACTCCCAAACAGTGATCTACCCCCACATATGGGGTATCAGCGTAGTCAGGATAAACCGGACAACAACTTTTGAAGTCCAATTTCTCATGTTACCCTTGAGAAAATAAAAATTTGGGGGCTAAAAAAAATCATTTTTGTGGGTAAAAAAATGAAATGATTTTTTATTTTCATGGCTCTGCATTATAAACTTTAGTGAAACACTTGGGGGTTCAAAATTCTCAAAACACATCTAGATAAGTTCCTTGGAGGGTTTGGCTTCCAATATAGGGTCACTTGTGGGGGGTTTCTACTGTTTAGGTACATCAGGGGTTCTGCAAACACAACGTGACACCTGCAGACCATTCCATCAAAGTCTGCATTCCAAAATGCAACTTCTTCCCTTCCGAGCCCCGACGTGTGCCCGGTAATTTTCTTCCACATATAGGGAATCAGCGTTCTCAGGACAAATTGGACAACAACTTTTGGGGTCCAATTTCTCCTGTTACCCTTGGGAAAATGCAATACCGGGAGTTAAAAAAGCATTTTTGTGGAAAAAAAAGTTCCTTAGGGGATCTACTTTCCAAAATGGTGTACCATTTGGGGGGTTTCCACTGTTTAGGCACATCAGGCACTCTCCAAACGCGACATGGCGTCCTTTCTCAATTCCAGCCAACATTGCATTGAAAAGTCAAATGGCGCTCCTTCCCTTCTGAGGTCTGCCATGCGCCCAAAAAGTGGTTTACCCCCACATATGGGGCATCGGCGTACTCAGGACAAATTGTACAACTTTTGGGGTCCAATTTCTCCTGTTACCCTTGGTCAAATAAAACAATTGGATCTGAAATAATTTTTTTGTGAAAAAAAAGTTAAATGTTCATTTTTTTTTTTTTTTTTTTTAAACATTCCAAAAATTCCTGTGAAGCCCCTGAAGGGTTAATAAACTTTTTGAATGTGGTTTTGAGCACCTTGAGGGGTGCAGTTTTTAGAATGGTGTAACTTTTTGGTATTTTCTATCATATAGACCCCTCAAAGTCACTTCAAATGTGATGTGGTCCCTAAAAAAATTGTGTTGTAAAAAGGAGAAATCGCTGGTCAAGTTTTAACCCTTATAACTCCCTAACAAAAAAAATTTTGGTTCCAAAATTGTGCTGATGTAAAGTAGACATGTGGGAAATGTTACTTATTAAGTATTTTGTGTGACATATCTCTGTGATTTAAGTGCATGAAAATAAGTTGGAAAATTGCGAAATTTTCAAAATTTTAACCAAACTTCCGTTTTTTTTCCACAAATAAACGCAAGTAATATCAATGAAATTTTACCACTATCATAAAGTACAATATGTCACGAGAAAACAATATCACAATCATCGGGATCCGTTGAAGCGTTCCAGAGTTATAACCTCATAAAGGGACAGTGGTCAGAATTGTAAAAATTTGCACGGTCATTAACGTTCAAACCACCCTTGGGGGTAAAGGGATTAAAGACTTATTATTTGTTAAGACTAGTTCATTTTGCTTTATTTTAAAGCTTGAGGATTTAACTACTATACCGTATAAAAACTTGAAAAAGCACATGCCTAGTATCCTAAAAAAAACAAAAAGTATTCCTAAGCATATTTTTAAATATTTAATATTGCTTCTTTTACTTTAGTATAAAACATATGATTAGAATGATACTGCACACACAAGTCAATGCCGCCCCAGCTCTAAAAAGAGCTCCACACGATCCACTAACAAGTATATAACAACCACATTATATTCAGATCAAAAAACGGTAACAGGAATACATCATGTGTGCGTGCGTGTGTGTGTGTGTGTGTGTGTGTGTGTATGTGTGTGTGTGTGTGTGTGTGTGTGTGTGTGTGAATGTGTGTGTGTGTGTATGTGTGAATGTGTGTGTGTGTGTGTGTGTGTGAATGTGTGTGTGTGTGTGTGTGTGTATGTGAATGTGTGTATGTGTGTGTGGCTCAGTATTGGGTGTGTGTGTATCGCGCTGCAGGGGAATGTGCAGAGAAGTGAATGGTGTGTGTGTGGGGGGGAGGAGAGGGCAATGATGGGGCTGACGGGGAGAGCGCAATGATGGGGCTGGTGGAGGAGAGGGCAATGATGGGGCTGACGGCTAGAGAGCAATGATGCTGATGGTGGAGGAGGAGAGGGCAATGATGGGGCTGACGGGGAGAGAGCAATTATGGGGATGGTGGAGGAGGAGAGGGCAATGATGGGGCTGACAGGGAGAGAGCAATGATGCGGATGGTGGAGGAGGAGAGGGCAATGATGGGGCTGACGGGGAGAGAGCAATGATGGGGATGGTGGGGGAGGAGAGGTCAATGATGGGGCTGATGGGGGGGCATATGTCCTTGGGGGGGCGCCAAAATGAATTCTTGCTCCGGGTGCCAGAAACCCTAGATACACCTCTGATAAAGCCTGTACGGTTCTAACAAAATGGTGCCTCTCCCATCGCTCTCATTTGTAACCACAGATAGGATTAAAGAAAACGTATCAAACAAGCCCAAAATTCAGACTTTCAAAACTTTAGAAATCTATAAAAAAAAAATTAACCAAGATCAGGGCCGTATTTAGAGTTTCTGCTGCCCTAGGCACTTTTAGTGCTGCCTCCCCCATTGGTCAGCACGACACGATCGGCAGTGACTTTTGGCAAAAATCACTGATGTGAAAGTAGCCTTTTGCAGCAGATCCGGCAGTTTTTCCGCATCTGCCGCGTAACGGATCACTTACCGCAACACTGCGTTTGGCCTCATTCATTCCCTAGGGGATTTGTGGACATTCGCGGCACTTGCTGTGATATGGCCACACATGATGCTCCATACTGTATAATGGCCACACATGATGCTCCATACTGTATAATGGTCCCACATGATGCTCCATACTGTATAATGGCCACACATGATGCTCCATACTGTATAAAGGCCACACTTCTCCATACTATATAATGGCCACACAGTGCTCCATACTGTATAAAGGCAACACATGATGCTCCATACTGTATAATGGCCACACATTATGCTCCATACTGTATAATGGCCACACATTATGCTCCATACTGTATAATGGCCACACATTATGCTCCACACTGTATAATGGCCACACAGTGCTCCATACTGCATAAAGGCAACATATGATGCTCCATACTGTATAATGGCCACACAGTGCTCCATACTATATAATGGCCACACAGTGCTCCATACTGTATAAAGGCAACACATGATGCTCCATACTGTATAATGGCCCCACATGATGCTCCATACTGTATAATGGCCCCACATGATGCTCCATACTGTATAATGGCCCCACATGATGCTCCATACTGTATAATGGCCACATATGATGCTCCATGCATACTGTATAATGGCCCACCCCCCTCCCATCCTGTATGCATGGCTCATCTCCCCCTCCTCCCTGTATGCATGGCTCATCGGCTCCCCGCTCCCATCATGCATGGCTCATCTATCCTGACTCCCGCCTACTGTATGCATGGCTCATCTCCCCCCTCTTGTATGCATGAGTGGCTCATCTCCCCCTCCCTGTATGCATGGGTGGCTCAGTCCTCTCCCCCCTCCCTGTATGCGTGGCTCATCTCCCCCTCCCTGTATGCATGGGTGGCTCATCTTCCCCCCTCCCTGTATACGTGGCTCATCTCCCCTCCCTGTATGTGTGGCTCATCTACCCCTCCCTGTATGCATGGATGGATCTGGCTCATCTCCCATCCCCCCTGTATGCATGGCTCTTCAGCTCCAGTCTTGCATGGTGCCTCATCTCTCCCCCCAGCCCCCTCCATGCATGGCTCATCGGCTCCCCGCCACTCCCATCTTGTATGACTCGGCTCCCCGTCCACAGTCCTCCTTCATCCTCCCCCCGTCCTCCCTGGCTGTCATCATACTCACCGCGCAGAACGGAATTCTTCACCTCTGTCCCGGCGCAGCACCCTCCTCCTGTGTGAGCGGTCAGGTGGTACTGCTCATTATGGTCATGAATAAGCGTCCATATTCATCACCTTAATAAGCGGTACCACATGACCACTCACACAGGACGAGCTGCAGTCGCTGAGACAAGACCAGGCATCGCTGGAGTAGGTATGATTCATACTGATGTCTTCAAGGGGGGCAAGGAGGCAGGCAAGCGGGTGGGGGGCAGGGGGGTTAAGGTGACCCCGGCCCGGACTTTATTTAAAAAAAAAAAAAAACTTGCTCAGGTACCACCTCCCCCCCCCGCCCTAGGCACGTGCCCTCAAGTGCCTAGTGGCAAATACGGCCCTGACCAAGATAGAAATGCAAAACTTTTTTTGTAATTCAATAAAGTAGCAGGAAAAAAATCTGAAGACATCGGATAAAGAAAAAATTAAGATTTGGATCACTTGACATGGAATGACCTGAGAGAGTCCTGGGAGTGGGAAGCTGAGACCACATTGCCCAGATGCAAGAGAGGATTGCCATAGTCATGCCCATTGTGAAGGAACGCCTCCTCAAGGCACAGGAAGCACAGTCCAGGGTGTATAAATAGGTCGGCCAGGGTGAGACAGTTCAAGCCGGATTATAAAGTGATTGCGCTGGTGCCCCCGATGCAGAACAAGTTTTTGGCAAAGTGGCAGGTCCCCTATGAGTTGGTAGAGAAAATTGGTTAAGTCAACTATAAAGTCCATCAACCAGGGAAGAGGAAGCTTTACCAGTAGTGATGAGCAAATATACTCGTTGCTAGGGTTTTCTCGAGCACGCTCGGGTGGTCTCCGAGTATTTGTGACTGCTCGGAGATTTAGTTTTTGTTTTTTTTAGATTCCCTGGCAACCCCCACATGTACTCATGCTGACTAGCAGCTGTAAATCATGCAGCTGAGGCAAGGAAAACAATCTCTGAGCAGTCACAAATACTCGGAGACCACCAGAGTGTGCTCGGGAAAACCCGAGCAAGAGTATATTCGCTCATCACTATTTACCAGGTTTACCGTGTTAACGTGCGTAAACTGTGACAGGACAGAGAACCCGTGGAAGCTCCTTGTCTAGTGGCCAAGTCTAAAGTCAGCATATAAGATGTTAAAGGTGGCAGACACCTTGTCCCTCTCTCAGAAACAGCAATGTCGGGAGTTGTTGCATCAAACTAAAGACCTGTTTTCAGAGTTACAAGGTCTCACTCAGGTCATAGAGAAGCAGGTACTCACAGAGCCTCATGATCGCAACAACCTGAAACCAGAGGCCCACCGAGAGGTGATATCAAGAGGTGAAATGGATGCAAAATCTAGGAATCATTGAAGAATCCAAGAATGTCTTGTCCAGTTCCATAGCGTTAGAGCCAAAAAAGATGGGGATTGGCAGTTTTGTAATGACTACAAGAAGCATAATGAGGTCTTGAAGTTCGACACCTACCCAATGCCTAGGGTAGATGAGTTGATTGAGAGGCTAGGACCAGCTCCGTACATCAAAACCGTAGACCTCACAAAACAATACTAGCTAATCCCCCAGTCCAAAGAGGCCAAGTAAAAGACAGCCTTCTTGATGCCAGACTGATGTCATCAGTACGTCAGGATGTCATTTGGGTTGCAAGTGAGCTCCAGACACTTTCAAGAGAGCCATGGACTGCATCTTAGCACCTCATAAAAAGTATGCAGCAGCCTATCTAGATGACTGTCATATTCAGCCAGGACTGGGGATGTCATCTTAGCAAAATTCACACAATATTTAATGCCCAAAGAAATGTGCTATGGGGTTGAAGGAAGCCAAGTATCTGGAATACGTGGTAGGCAGAAGGAATAAAAATCACATAAATAAGGTGGAGGCGATCCAGTGCTGGCAGAAGCTCCTCTCAAAGAAGGTCAGGGCATTCCTAGGCATCATAGGCTACTATCAAAGATTTGTCCCTAACTTTGCCCTGATAGCAGCCCCGCTGATAGATATTCTGAAATGGATTAAGTTAGCTATGGCAAAGTGGTCCCCGGAAGATGGCGTGGCCTTTCAGGAACTGAAACTACAATGCAGGAGAATGTGGTCAAATTCTGCACTGCTGAATCATGTAGTTCACAGGTATTATTAAAAGTGGTCTTTATTCAACGCGTTTCTGAGATTCACAGAACTCTTTCATCGGGAAATACCACATAAGAATGTGGTATTTCCACATTCCAATTATTTCATACTTATGTGTTATTTCCTGATGAAGGAGTTCTTTGAAACTCTAAAACGTGTTTATTAAAGACCACTTTAAATAATACATTTGGACTACATGATTCAGCAGCGCAGAATTTGACCACATTCTCCTACATTGTATTCTCAACGGCCGGTCCCTCGTGGATCTGTGGATTTGCGGCAGCGCATCTCTCCAATGCTTGCATTGGAAACTCTGAGGCAGTACCTCTTAGGTAGAAAGTTAGTGTCAGATCATGCCCCACTGAAGTGGAAGCGAGAAAAGAAGTGAAACAATGGCCAAGTAACTAGGCAGTTCCTAGCCCAGTTTGTGTCATTTCAAAACAAACACAAGGAAAAAATACAAAATGTGTATTTGCCATAATTTTCTGGGAAAAATACAACATTTTCTGGAACAATTTCAAGGATGCCAACACTTTCGGCCATGACTGTGTAGCATAAGGAATAAAGAACGTTAAGGTGTCAGTATTTTCTGGATATTAATTTGGTACACCCCTTTAACATTTATTGTAGCCTAGGCATAAAAATATATTCTTCTTATAAAAAGGGAAAGATTAACTGTCGATTTACATTTAAAAATTGTGGGTGTTCTGTGAGACAACCAGTGTCTTGCCTAGCCACTTATTTCTGAGCAAAAAAAAAAAAGTCTGAGATCCAGCCTGTCTGGTGTCGCTGAGTACTGTTCACAGTCAAACAAAAGGCAGGTCCCGATGGTCCGCTGTGACCAGGCATTCCCATACTTATGAAGTGTAATAAACTTGGCACCCAACTTAAGTATCTTTGAAGCTAAGTGTTTAATATAATCCAGAATTAGTACAATCCAAATGTTTCGGTCATACACAACCTTACTCAGTGTTATACAGTTAGGTCCATATATATTTGGACAGAGACAACATTATTCTAATTTTGGTTCTAGACATTACCACAATAAATTTTAAACAAAACGATTCAGATGCAGTTGAAGTTCAGACTTTCAGCTTTGATTTGAGGGTATCCACATTAAAATTGGATGAAGGGTTTAGGAGTTTCAGCTCCTTAACATGTGCAAGAAAAAAGCAGCTGAGTAAAGAAAAACGAGTGGCCATCATTACTTTAAGAAATGAAGGTCAGTCAGTACGAAAAATTGGGAAAACTTTGAAAGTGTCCCCAAGTGCAGTGCCAAAAACCATCAACAGCTACAAAGAAACTGGCTCACATGAGGACCGCCCCAGGAAAGAAAGACCAAGAGTCACCTCTGCTTCTGAGGATAAGTTTATCCGAGTCACCAGCCTCAGAAATCGCAGGTTAACAGCAGCTCAGATTAGAGACCAGGTCAAGGCCACACAGAGTTCTAGCAGCAGACACATCTCTACAACAACTGTTAAGAGGAGACTTTGTGCAGCAGGCCTTCATGGTAAAATAGCTGCTAGGAAACCACTGCTAAGGACAATCAACAAGCAGAAGAGACTTGTTTGGCTAAAGAACACAAGGAATGGACATTAGACCAGTGGAAATCTGTGCTTTGGTCTGATGAGTCCAAATTTGAGATCTTTGGTTCCAACCACCGTGTCTTTGTGCGACGCAGAAAAGGTGAACGGATGGACTCTACATGCCTGGTTCCCATCGGGAAGCAAGGAGGAGGAGGTGTGATGGTGTGGGGGTGCTTTGCTGGTGACACTCTTGGGGATGTATTAAAAATTGAAGGCATACTGAACCAGCATGGCTACCACAGCATCTTGCAGCGGCATGCTATTCCATCCGGTTTGGGTTTAGTTGGACCATCATTTATTTTTCAACAGGACAATGACCCCAAACACAACTCCAGGCTGTGTAAGGGCTATTTGACCAAGAAGGATTGTTATGGGGTGCTACGCCAGATGACCTGGCCTCCAGTCACCAGACCTGAACCCAATCGAGATGGTTTGGGGTGAGCTGGACCGCAGAGTGAAGGCAAAAGGGCCAACAAGTGCTAAGCGTCTCTGGGAACTCCTTCAAGATTGTTGGAAGACCATTCCCGGTGACTACCTCTTGAAGCTCGCCAAGAGAATGCCAAGAGTGTGCAAAGCAGTCATCAAAGCAAAAGGTGGCTACTTTGAAGAACCTAGAATATAAGACATAATTTCAGTTGTTTCACACTTTTTTGTTAAGTATATAATTCCACATGTGTTAATTCATAGTTTTGATGCCTTCAGTGTGAATGTACAATTTTCATAGTCAAGAAAATACAGAAAATTCTTTAAATGAGAAGATGTGTTCAAACTATTGGTCTGTACTGTGCATACACACTAATATATTCTATACATATATATTCTATATATATATATATATATATATATATATATATATATATATATATATATATATATATATATATATATATATACACACACATATATATATATATATATATATATATATATATATATAGTGCCTACAAGTAGTATTCAACCCCCTGCAGATTTAGCAGGTTTAATAAGATGCAAATAAGTTAGAGCCTTCAAACTTCAAACAAGAGCATGATTTATTAACAGATGCATAAATCTTACAAACCAAAAAGTTTTGTTGCTCAGTTAAATTTTTATAAATTTTAAACATAAAAGTGTGGGTCAATTATTATTCAACCCCTAGGTTTAATATTTTGTGGAATAACCTTTGTTTGCAATTACAGCTAATAATCATCTTTTATAAGACCTGATCAGGCCGGCACAGGTCTCTGGAGTTATCTTGGCCCCCCTCCTCCATGCAGATCTTCTCCAAGTTATCTAGGTTCTTTGGGTGTCTCATGTGGACTTTAATCTTGAGCTCCTTCCTCAAGTTTTCAATTGAGTTAAGGTCAGGAGACTGACTAGGCCACTGCAACACCTTGATTTTTTGCCTCTTGAACCAGGCCTTGGTTTTCTTGGCTGTGTGCTTTGGGTCGTTGTCTTGTTGGAAGATGAAATGACTACCCATCTTAAGATCCTTGATGGAGGAGCGGAGGTTCTTGGCCAAAATCTCCAGGTACGCCGTGCTATCCATCTTCTCATGGATGCGGACCAGATGGCCAGGCCCCTTGGCTGAGAAACAGCCCCACAGCATGATGCTGCCACCACCATGCTTGACTGTAGGGATGGTATTCTTGGGGTCGTATGCAGTGCCATCCAGTCTCCAAACGTCACGTGTGTGGTTGGCACCAAAGATCTCGATCTTGGTCTCATCAGACCAGAGAACCTTGAACCAGTCAGTCTCAGAGTCCTCCAAGTTATCATGAGCAAACTGGAGACGAGCCTTGACATGACGCTTTGAAAGTAAAGGTACCTTATGGGCTCATCTGGAACGGAGACCATTGCGGTGGAGTACGTTACTTATGGTATTGACTGAAACCAATGTCCCCACTGACATGAGATCTTCACGGAGCTCCTTCCTTGTTGTCCTTGGGTTAGCCTTGACTCTTCGGACAAGCCTGGCCTCGGCACGGGAGGAAACTTTCAAAGGCTGTCCAGGCCGTGGAAGGCTAACAGTAGTTCCATAAGCCTTCCACTTCCGGATGATGCTCCCAACAGTGGAGACAGGTAGGCCCAACTCCTTGGAAAGGGTTTTGTACCCCTTGCCAGCCTTGTGACCCTCCACGATCTTGTCTCTGATGGCCTTGGAATGCTCCTTTGTCTTTCCCATGTTGACCATGTATGAGTGCTGTTCACAAGTTTGGGGAGGGTCTTAAATAGTCAGAAAAGGCTGGAAAAAGAGATAATTAATCCAAACATGTGAAGCTCATTTGTCATGATCTCCATGGCCAGAGAACTAGCATAAGCCTATATAGGAACAAGCTCTTGGAAGATGGTAACTGTACTGACCATGAACTAAACCTTACCGCACAACTAGAAGTAGCCAGGTAGCATGTCCTACTTTTTATCCCTATATGCCCAGCGCCGGCCGGAGAACTAAATAATGCTAGCAGAGGGAAATATAAGACCTGACTCACCTCTAGAGAAATGCCCAAAAAGGAGACAGAGGCCCCCCACATATATTGGCGGTGATTTTAGATGAAATAACAAACGCAGCAGGAAAATAGTTTTAGCAAATTTGAGGTCCGCTTTCTAGATAGCAGAAGACAGAAAGCACACTTTCATGGTCAGTAGAAAACCCTAACAAAACACCATCCAGAAATTACTTTAGGACTCTGGCATTAACTCATAATACCAGAGTGGCAATTCCTGATCAACAAGAGCTTTCCAGACACAGTAACGAAACTGCAGCTGTGAACTGGAACCAAAAAACAAAAACAAACAAGGACGAAAGTCCAACTTATCTAGTAGATGTCTGGGAGCAGGAACAAGCACAGAGAGGCTTCTGATAACATTGTTGACCGGCAAGCAACTAACAGAGAAGCCAGGTTATATAGCGACACCCAGATCTGATGAGAACAGGTGAACAGGAAAGATGATGACACAAGTTCAATTCCACCAGTAGCCACCGGGGGAGCCCAGAATCCAAATTCACAACAGTACCCCCCCCTCAAGGAGGGGGCACCGAACCCTCACCAGAACCACCAGGGCGATCAGGATGGGCCCTATGAAAGGCACGAACCAGATCGGAGGCATGAACATCAGATGCAGTGACCCAAGAATTATCCTCCTGGCCGTATCCCTTCCACTTGACCAGATACTGGAGTCTCCGTCTGGAAACACGGGAGTCTAGGATTTTCTCCACAACGTACTCCAACTCACCCTCAACCAACACCGGAGCAGGAGGCTCAACGGAAGGCACAACCGGTGCCTCATACCTGCGCAATAACGACCGATGAAAAACGTTATGAATAGAAAAGGATGCAGGGAGGTCTAAACGGAAGGAAACAGGGTTAAGAATCTCCAATATTTTATACGGACCGATGAACCGAGGCTTAAACTTAGGAGATGAGACCCTCATAGGGACAAAACGAGAAGACAACCACACCAAATCTCCAACACAAAGCCGAGGACCAACACGACGGTGACGGTTGGCAAAAAGCTGAGTCTTCTCCTGGGACAACTTCAAATTGTCCATCACCTGCCCCCAGATATGATGCAATCTCTCCATCACCGCATCCACTCCAGGACAATCCGAGGATTCCACCTGACCGGAGGAAAATCGAGGATGGAACCCCGAATTACAGAAAAACGGGGACACCAAGGTGGCAGAGCTGGCCCGATTATTGAGGGCGAACTCCGCCAATGGCAAAAAAGCAACCCAATCATCCTGGTCAGCAGACACAAAACACCTCAGATATGTCTCCAGGGTCTGATTAGTCCGCTCGGTCTGGCCATTAGTCTGAGGGTGAAAAGCAGACGAAAAAGACAAATCTATGCCCATCCTAGCACAGAATGCCCGCCAAAATCTAGACACAAATTGGGTTCCTCTGTCAGAAACGATATTCTCAGGAATACCATGCAAACGAACAACATTTTGAAAAAACAGGGGAACCAACTCGGAAGAAGAAGGCAATTTGGGCAGGGGAACCAAATGGACCATCTTAGAAAAACGGTCACACACCACCCAGATGACAGACATCTTCTGGGAAACAGGCAGATCTGAAATAAAATCCATCGAGATGTGCGTCCAAGGCCTCTTAGGAATAGGCAAGGGCAACAATAATCCACTAGCCCGAGAACAACAAGGCTTGGCCCGAGCACAAACGTCACAAGACTGCACAAAGCCTCGCACATCTCGTGACAGGGAAGGCCACCAGAAGGATCTTGCCACCAAATCCCTGGTACCAAAAATTCCAGGATGACCTGCCAATGCAGAAGAATGCACCTCAGAGATGACTCTACTGGTCCAATCATCAGGAACAAACAGCCTATCAGGCGGACAACGATCCGGTCTATCCGCCTGAAACTCCTGCAAGGCCCGCCGCAGGTCTGGAGAAACGGCTGACAAAATAACTCCATCCTTAAGGATACCTGTGGGCTCAGAGTTGCCGGGTGAATCAGGCTCAAAACTCCTAGAAAGGGCATCCGCCTTAACATTCTTAGAACCCGGTAGGTATGACACCACAAAATTAAACCGAGAAAAAAATAATGACCAGCGCGCCTGTCTAGGATTCAGGCGCCTGGCGGTCTCAAGATAAATCAAATTTTTGTGGTCAGTCAATACCACCACCTGATGTCTGGCCCCCTCAAGCCAATGGCGCCACTCCTCAAACGCCCACTTCATGGCCAAAAGCTCCCGATTCCCAACATCATAATTCCGCTCAGCGGGCGAAAATTTACGGGAAAAGAAGGCACAAGGCCTCATCACGGAGCAGTCAGAACTTTTCTGCGACAACACTGCCCCAGCTCCGATCTCAGAAGCGTCGACCTCAACCTGAAAAGGAAGAGCCACATCAGGCTGACGCAACACAGGGGCAGAAGAAAAACGGCGCTTAAGCTCCTGAAAGGCCTCCACAGCATCAGGGGACCAATTAGCAACATCAGCACCCTGTCTAGTCAAATCGGTCAATGGCTTAACGACATCCGAAAAACCAGAAATAAATCGACGATAAAAGTTGGCAAAGCCCAAAAATTTCTGAAGACTTTTAAGAGAAGAGGGCTGCGTCCAATCACAAATAGCTTGAACCTTGACAGGATCCATCTCAATGGAAGAGGGAGAAAAAATATATCCCAAAAAGGAAATTCTCTGAACCCCAAATACGCACTTAGAACCCTTGACACACAGAGAATTAGACCGCAAAACCTGAAAAACCCTCTTAACTTGCTGGACATGAGAGTCCCAGTCATCCGAAAAAATCAGAATATCATCCAGATACACTATCATAAATTTATCCAAAAAATCGCGGAAAATATCATGCATAAAGGACTGGAAGACTGAAGGGGCATTAGAAAGACCAAAAGGCATCACCAAATACTCAAAGTGGCCCTCGGGCGTATTAAATGCGGTTTTCCACTCATCCCCCTGCCTGATCCGCACCAAATTATACGCCCCACGGAGATCAATCTTAGAGAACCACTTGGCCCCCTTTATGCGAGCAAACAAATCAGTCAGCAACGGCAATGGGTATTGATATTTAACCGTGATTTTATTCAAAAGCCGATAATCAATACATGGTCTCAAAGAGCCGTCTTTTTTTGACACAAAGAAAAAACCGGCTCCTAAGGGAGATGACGATGGACGAATATGTCCCTTTTCCAAGGACTCCTTTATATATTCTCGCATAGCAGCATGTTCAGGCACAGACAGATTAAATAAACGACCCTTTGGGTATTTACTACCCGGAATTAAATCTATAGCACAATCGCACTCACGGTGCGGAGGTAGTGAACCCAGCTTGGGTTCTTCAAAGACGTCACGATAATCAGACAGGAACTCAGGGATTTCAGAGGGAATAGATGATGAAATGGAAACCAAAGGTACGTCCCCATGAGTCCCCCTACATCCCCAGCTCAACACAGACATAGCTCTCCAGTCAAGGACTGGGTTGTGAGACTGCAGCCATGGCAATCCTAGCACCAAATCATCATGTAGATTATACAGCACCAGAAAACGAATAGTCTCCTGGTGATCCGGATTAATACGCATAGTTACTTGTGTCCAGTATTGTGGTTTATTATTAGCCAATGGGGTGGAGTCAATCCCCTTCAGAGGAATAAGAGTCTCCAAAGGCTCTAAATCATACCCACAACGATTGGCAAAGGACCAATCCATAAGACTCAAAGCGGCGCCAGAGTCGATATAGGCGTCCGTGGTAATAGATGACAAAGAGCAAATCAGGGTCACAGACAAAATAAATTTAGACTGTAAAGTGCCAATGGAAACGGATTTATCAAGCTTTTTAGTACGCTTAGAGCATGCTGATATAACATGAGTAGAATCCCCACAATAGAAACACAACCCATTTTTCCGTCTAAAATTCTGCCGCTCGCTTCTGGACAGAATTCTATCACACTGCATGCTTTCTGGCGTCTTCTCAGTGGACACCGCCAGATGGTGCACTGGTTTGCGCTCCCGCAGACGCCTATCGATCTGAATGGCCATTGTCATGGACTCATTCAGACCCGCAGGCACAGGGAACCCCACCATAACATCCTTAATGGCATCAGAGAGACCCTCTCTGAAAGTAGCCGCCAAGGCACACTCATTCCACTGAGTAAGCACAGACCATTTACGGAATCTTTGGCAGTAAATTTCAGCTTCATCTTGCCCCTGCGATAGGGACATCAAAGTTTTTTCTGCCTGAAGTTCCAAATGAGGTTCCTCATAGAGCAACCCCAAGGCCAGAAAAAACGCATCCACATTGCGCAACGCAGGATCCCCTGGTGCCAATGAAAAAGCCCAGTCTTGAGGGTCGCCGCGGAGCAAGGAAATCACAATCCCAACCTGCTGTGCAGGGTCTCCAGCAGAACGAGATTTCAGGGACAAAAATAACTTGCAATTATTTCTAAAATTCTGAAAGCCAGATCTATTCCCTGAGAAGAATTCCGGCAAAGGAATTCTCGGCTCTGATACCGGAGCATGAACAACAAAATCTTGCAAACTTTGTACTTTCGTGGCGAGATTATTCAAACCTGCAGTTACACTCTGAAGATCCATTATAGACAGGTACACACAGAGCCATTCAAAGATTAGAAGGAGAGAGAAAAAAAAGAAAGACTGCAGCATAGACAGACTGGCAAGTGATCCAATTAAGAGCACAAAAAAAAAAAAAAAAAAAAAACTCTCAGCAGACTTCTTATTTCTCTCCTTTCTCAGCCAAGGATTTTAACCCTTTAGTGGGCCGGTCAAACTGTCATGATCTCCATGGCCAGAGAACTAGCATAAGCCTATATAGGAACAAGCTCTTGGAAGATGGTAACTGTACTGACCATGAACTAAACCTTACCGCACAACTAGAAGTAGCCAGGTAGCATGTCCTACTTTTTATCCCTATATGCCCAGCGCCGGCCGGAGAACTAAATAATGCTAGCAGAGGGAAATATAAGACCTGACTCACCTCTAGAGAAATGCCCAAAAAGGAGACAGAGGCCCCCCACATATATTGGCGGTGATTTTAGATGAAATAACAAACGCAGCAGGAAAATAGTTTTAGCAAATTTGAGGTCCGCTTTCTAGATAGCAGAAGACAGAAAGCACACTTTCATGGTCAGTAGAAAACCCTAACAAAACACCATCCAGAAATTACTTTAGGACTCTGGCATTAACTCATAATACCAGAGTGGCAATTCCTGATCAACAAGAGCTTTCCAGACACAGTAACGAAACTGCAGCTGTGAACTGGAACCAAAAAACAAAAACAAACAAGGACGAAAGTCCAACTTATCTAGTAGATGTCTGGGAGCAGGAACAAGCACAGAGAGGCTTCTGATAACATTGTTGACCGGCAAGCAACTAACAGAGAAGCCAGGTTATATAGCGACACCCAGATCTGATGAGAACAGGTGAACAGGAAAGATGATGACACAAGTTCAATTCCACCAGTAGCCACCGGGGGAGCCCAGAATCCAAATTCACAACACTCATTGTTCTTTGTGCCTGAACTACTTCTTAATACTTTAGGGGAACCAAACAGAATTCTGGTGGGTTGAGGGGTTGAATAATAAATGACCCTCTGAAAAGACTTTTCACAATTTAAAAAAAAAAATAAACAAAGAAATAACATTCTTTTTTGCTGCAGTGCATTTCACACTTCCAGGCTGATCTACAGTCCAAATGTCACAATGCCAAGTTAATTCCAAATGTGTAAACCTGCTAAATCTGCAGGGGGTTGAATACTACTTGTAGGCACTGTATATATATATATATACACGCACATATACACAGTACAGACCAAAAGTTTGGACACACCTCATTCAAAGATTCTTCTGTATTTTCATGACTATGAAAATTGTACATTCACACTGAAGGCATCAAAACTATCGATTAACACATGTGGAATTATATACTTAAAGGGAAGGTGCCGCATTTTATTTTTTGTATTAAAAATGATTGTTTATATAAACTATTATTTTTAATACAAATTTACATTTTTTAACTTTAACATTTTTTTTATTATTAATTTTTTTTTCAGCCACTGGGCGCCGCCATTTTGCTTTGCGGGAGTGTAAGTGTAGCTGCACGACACTTACACTCTGCAAATACGGCAGCCCTGGGCATAGAGATCTGCAGTCGGCATCCGACCGTATAGTTTACATCAGAGGTGTCAAACTGCATTCCTCGAGGGCCGCCAACAGGTCATGTTTTCAGGATTTCCTTAGCATTCCACAAGGTGCTGGAATCATTCTGTGCAGGTGATTAAATTATCACCTGTGCAATACAAGGAAATCCTGAAAACATGACCTGTTGGCGGCCCTCGAGGAATGCAGTATGACACCTCTGGTTTACATTGTGCTGCTCTCTGCTCTGGTCTGGCCACGCCCCCTGAGCCATCCACACCACAGCATAGGCAGGAGATCGGCGCCATCTTCCTGGAGCTCACAGTGTGCTGTGAGCTCCAGTTTCACAGTATAATCGCAGGAGCCCTGTGGTTATAGGAGGAGGAGAAGGAGAATACCAAGGACGGGAGGGAGAAAGGACTCAGCAGGGAGCCCTGAAGTAAAGGTACCGTCACACAGAGCAACTTTCCAACGAGAACGACAGCGATCCGTGACGTTGCAGCGTCCTGGATAGCGATCTTGTTGTGTTTGACACGCAGCAGTGATCAGGATCCCGCTGTGATATCGTTGGTCGGAGCTAGACATCCAGAACTTTATTTCGTCGCTGGATCACCCGCTGTCATCGCTGGATTGGTGTGTGTGACACCGATCCAGCGATGTGTTCGCATGTAACCAGGGTAAACATCGGGTTACTAAGCGCAGGGCCGCGCTTAGTAACCCGATGTTTACCCTGGTTACCATTGTAAATGTAAAAAAAACAAAAAAACTACATACTCACCTTCTAAAGTCTGTCACGTTCCCCGCCGGCGGCTTCCCGCACTGACTGTGTGAGCGCCGGCCGTAAAGTAACAGCAGAGCACAGTGGTGACGTCACCGCTGTGCTGTGCTTTACGGCCGGCACTGACACAGTCAGTGTGGGAAGCTCACGGCGAGGGACGTGACAGACACCGGAATGTAAGTTTGTAGTGTTTTTTTTGTTTTTTTTTTACATTTACAATGGTAACCAGGGTAAACATCGGGTTACTAAGCGTGGCCCTGCGCTTAGTAACCCGATGTTTACCCTGGTTACCTGGGAACTTCGGCATCGTTGGTCGCTGGAGAGCTGTCTGTGTGACAGCTCTCCAGCGACCACACAACGACTTACCAACGATCATGGCCAGGTTGTATCGCTGGTCGTGATCGTTGGTAAATCGTTTAGTGTAACGGTACCTTAAGTATCAGTGGGGAGGGGGATAGGGAATCTAATCCTATCCTTTGTGGTGCTGACTCTGAGCAGTTATCTCCTCCCATGTGTGTTACTGTGCTGAGCAGTGTATCTAATCCTATCCTGTGTGATACTGACGGAGCTGTGTATCTAATCCTCCCATGTGTGTTACTGTGCTGAGCAGTGTATCTAATCCTATCCTGTGTGATACTGACGGAGCTGTGTATCTAATCCTCCCATGTGTGTTACTGTGCTGAGCAGTGTATCTAATCCTATCCTGTGTGATACTGACGGAGCGGTGTATCTAATCCTCTCCTGTGTGATACTGAGCTGTGTATCTAATCCTCTCCTGTGTGATACTTTGCTGAGCTGTGTATCTACTCCTCTCCTGTGTGATACAGTCTGCTGAGCCATGCATCTAATCCTATACTGTGTGATACTGACTGAGCTGTGTATCTAATCCTCTCCTGTGTGATGCTGTCTGCTGAGCCATGTATCTAACCTATCCTGTGTGATACTGACTGAGCTGTGTATCTAATCCTCTCCTGTGTGATACTGTCTGCTGAGCTGTGTATCTAATCCTCTCCTGTGTGATACTGTCTGCTGAGCCGTGTATCTAACCTATCCTGTGTGATACTGACTGAGCTGTGTATCTAATCCTCTCCTGTGTGATACTGTCTGCTGAGCTGTGTATCTAATCCTCTCCTGTGTGATACTGTCTGCTGAGCCGTGTATCTAATCCTATCCTGTGTGATACTGACTGAACTGTGTATCTAATCCTCTCCTGTGTGATACTTTGCTGAGCTGTGTATCTACTCCTCTCCTGTGTGATAGTCTGCTGAGCCATGCATCTAATCCTATCCTGTGTGATACTGACTGAGCTGTGTATCTAATCCTCTCCTGTGTGATACTGTCTGCTGAGCTGTGTATCTAATCCTCTCCTGTGTGATACTGTCTGCTGAGCCGTGTATCTAATCCTATCCTGTGTGATACTGACTGCTGAGCCATGTATCTAATCCTCTCCTGTGTGAGGGTATGTGCACACGTCAGGATTTTTTGCAGAAATTTCCTTTAGAAAACCGGAGATTTTCTGCAAGAAATCCGCATTTTTTTTTTTGCGGTTTTTTTCCCGTTTTTTTAGCATTTTGCAAGCGAAATTAGCTTGCAGAATGCTACAGTTTTCCAAGCAATCAGTAGCATCGCTTGGAAAACTGACTGACAGGTTGGTCACACTTGTCAACCATACTGTTTGACAAGTGTGACAAACTTTTTACTATAGATGCTGCTTATGCAGCATCAATAGTAAAAAGATATCACGTTAAAAATAATAAAAAAATAAAAAAATGGTTATACTCACCTGCAGACAGCCGATCTCCTCAGCGGCGTCCGTTCCTATAGATGGTGTGTGCAGGACCTTCGATGACGTCATCGCGATCATGTGACCGCGACGTCATCGCAGGTCCTTCACACACACCATCTATAGGAACGGAAGCGGCAGCATGCACCGCTGAGAGGCGGGAAGACTCCAGAGGCCATCGAAGGTGAGTATATCACTATTTTTTATTTTAATTCTTTTTTTTTTTTTACCAATTATATGGTGCCCACTCCGTGGAGGAGAGTCTCCTCTCCTCCACCCTGGGTACCAACCGCACATGATCCGCTTACTTCCCGCATGGTGGGCACAGCCCCGTGCGGGAAGTAAGCAGATCAATGCATTCCTAGGTGTGCGGAATCCCCGCAATTCCGCAAATTTAATGAACAT
Organism: Ranitomeya variabilis; assembly: GCF_051348905.1. Taxonomy (NCBI): domain Eukaryota; kingdom Metazoa; phylum Chordata; class Amphibia; order Anura; family Dendrobatidae; genus Ranitomeya; species Ranitomeya variabilis. The sequence goes on along the minus strand of NC_135238.1, from coordinate 110,801,015 downwards.
GTTGCTTTTTTTTCCGCGATGCGATTTTTTCACAGAAAAAAATGCAACATTTGCACAAGAAATGCGGAATACACTTAAAATAATGGGAGGCATATGTAAGCGTTGTTTTCGCGTTTTTTTTTTGCTTTTTATAGCGAAAAAACGCGAAAAATACTGAACGTGTGCACATGGCCTGATACTGTCTGCTGAGCTGTGTATCTAATCCTCCCCTGTGTGATATTGACTGCTGAGCTGTGTATCTAATGCTATCCTTTGTGATACTGACGGCTGAGCCATGTATCTAATCCTATCCTGTATGATACTGACTGAGCTGTGTATCTAATACTGTCCTGTGTGATACTGACTGCTGAGCTGTGTATCTAATCCTCTCCTATGCACTCCTCTCCCCCGTTATGTGTGATCTATATGGCGGTATTATGTGAGATCTATATGGCGGTATTATGTGAGAACACTGTGGCGTCGTTATTTGCGATCTATATGATGGTATTATGTGAGAACTATAGGACAGTATTATGTGTGCTCTATATGGCGGTATTATGTGTGCTCTATATGGCAGTATTATGTGAGATCTATATGTCGGTATTATGTGAGAACACTGGCGTCGTTATTTGCGATCTATATGATGGTATTATGTGAGAACTATAGTACAGTATTATGCGTGCTCTATATGGCGGTATTGTGTGCTCTATATGGCGATATGTGTGATCTATATGGCGATATTATGTGTGATCTATATGGCGGTATTATGTGAGAACACTATGGCGTCGTTATTTGCGATCTATATTATGGTATGTGAGAACTATAGGACAGTATTATGTGTGATATATATGGCGGTATTATGTGATTACACTATGGCAGTATTATCTTCATAAAGGGGACCCATTCTAGGGTTGTTCTGGTTGAGCAGCTGCATGCGGGTCTGGGGTAATAGAGGGGGCAGCATGACCTCCAGTTAGGTGCAGTCAGGAGAAGGCTGGTGAGGCAGCTGAAGAGAGGGGTCTCATGTTTATCATTACTATATGGCTACATTTCCTCCCAGCTTCATCCTGGACTGCGCCTGTCACCTCGCTTTCACACATCGCCAGGACAGGATGGAGAAGAGAGGATCTGAGGAGGGGAATGGGGTCTTTGCATGCAAAGTCTGGATCAGAACAGGCCATCAATCCACAAAAATGTTTCCTGGATTTCTGTGGAGCAGACAAGCAGACTGTGTATAAAAGACAGCGTCCATGTACAATCCCTGGCTGCTCCACGCACCGAACAGGGTGCCCCCCCATACACCAGCACACTGCTCTCCTGAAATACTCTGTGCTGCTGTCACCCTGCTCCCTCCACCATATATCTCCCAGAATCCTTGCTGCCTGCCATCCTCGGTGACTGTCTACTTGTCAGTATAAGGCTGCCGTCACACTAGCAGTATTTGGTCAGTATTTTACCTCAGTATTTGTAAGCCAAAACCAATTACTGCTAGTGTGATGGCAGCCTTACTCTGCAGTCACCAACAAAATGGCTGCTCACTGGGTTCCTGAATATCATCCTCTCTTATCCCTTAGCAAACACCTAGAAGGGGAGGAGAGGAGTGACATCACACACATCAGCAGACTCCGCCCATAATTACTGCAGTGCAGTAATGTGAGCTAGTTGTACACTAGGTTTTTTTCAAATTTCATTAGCTGCTCCCCCTAGTGTTTAAAAGTGGAAATGCCAAACCTTTTAAAATTATTTTTCATATTTTAATAAATTATAAACAAATGATAATATTTTTAAAGAAAATGTAAACATTAATTCTTTACATTTTTTCAATCGCTGGCACCTTCCCTTTAACAAAAAAGTGTGAAACAAATGAAATTATGTCTTATATTCTAGGTTCTTCAAAGTAGCCACCTTTTGTTTTGATTTGAGAAGGCGTGTCCAAACTTTTGGTCTGTACTGTATGTAATAATATCTATCTATCTATCCATCCATCTATCTCCATATCCAAAAGTAGGTGGACAGAAAATAATAACATTTAATTTGATTTATTATTTGTTTTGAATTTTTATTCTGTTAAACCAGAGAGTTATGTGACACAAAATAGTTACGGTAATAAATAACATTTCCCACACGGCTACTTTACATCAGCAGAATTTTGGAAACAACATTTTTTTGTTAGGAAGTTATAAGGGTTAAAAGTTGACCAGCAATTTCTTATTTTTACAACAAAATTTACAAAACCATTTTTTTAGGGACCACCTCACATTTGAAGTCAGTTTGAGGGGTCTATATGGCTGAAAATACCCAAAAGCGACAACATTTTAAAAACTGCACCCCTTAAGGTGTTCAAAACCACATTCAAGAAGTTTATTAACCCTTCAGGTGTTTCACAGCAGCAGAAGCAACATGGAAGACACAAATTAACATTTAACTTTTTAGTCACAAAAGTGATCTTTTAGCAACAATTTTTTTATTTTCCCAAGAGTAAGGCTGGAGTCACACTTGGCGTAAGACAATACGCCACGTATTATACGTCCGTACTACGGCCGTAATACGGAGAAATGTTCCCAAAATATTGATCCGTAGTCAGGGTGTGTCAGCGTATTTTGCGCATGGCATCCTCCGTATGTAATCCGTATGGCATCCGTACTGCGAGATTTTCGCGCAGGCTTGCAAAACCGACATCTAATGGATTTATGCGCTCAAATGCTCGTTAAAACATATATACAGTATATATATATATATATATATATATATATATATATATATATATATATATATATATATATATATATATATATATATATATATATATATATATATATGTCATTGAGACACATATATATATATTCTGTATTTAGATTTCATTCAGCGCGATATCTGTGAAAAGCCGGTAATTCAATTGCCGGCTTTTCATTTCTCCTGCACAAACCCGACAGGATATGAGACATGGTTTACATACAGTGAACCATCTCATATCCCCTTTTTTTTTGCATATTCCACACTACTAATGTTAGTAGTGTGTATGTGCAAAATTTCAGCGCTGTAGCTGCTAAAATAAAGGGTTAAATGGCGGAAAAAATTGGCGTGGGCTCCCGCGCAATTTTCTCCGCCAGAATGGTAAAGCCAGTGACTGAGGGCAGATATTAATAGCCAGGAGAGGGTCCATGGTTATTGGCCCCCCCGTGGCTAAAAACATCTGCCCCCAGCCACCCCAGAAAAGGCACATCTGGAAGATGCGCCTATTCTGGCACTTGGCCACTCTCTTCCCACTCCCTGTAGCGGTGGGATATGGGGTAATGAAGGGTTAATGCCACCTTGCTATTGTAAGGTGACATTAAGCCAGATTAATAATGGAGAGGCATCAATTATGACACCTATCCATTATTAATCCAATTGTTGGAAAGGGTTAAAAAACACACACACACACACATGATTTAAAAGTATTTTAATGAAATAAACACAGCGGTTGTTGTAATAATTTATTGCTCTCTCAATCCATTTCCAGGCCCTCGCTTGGCAAAATAATAAACGCACAAGATACATACCTTCTGATGTCAGATCACGTCCCACGATGTAATCCATCTGAAGGGGTTAACTAATATTACAGGCACGAGCTGCGATAAACCACTCGCTCGTGCCTGTAATCCCCGGGTGCTGAAAGGAAAGCAGGATCTGTACTTACATTGAGTCGCGGTGAGGCGCCCTCTGGTGGATGTTCTCATGAACTGCAGCCTGGGAACTTTTTCCCACGCTCCAGGTCATATGAGGACATCCACCAGGGGGCGCATCACCGCGACTGAAGGAAATGTAGGTCAATGACCTACATTTCATTCATTCGCCGGGGAATTACAGGCACAAGCGAGTGCATTAGCAGGGCTCGTGCCTGTAAAATAATTAACCCCTTCAGATGGATTACATCGTGGGAAGTGATCGGACATCAGAAGGTATTTATCTTGTGCGTTTATTATTTTGCCAAGCGAGGGCCTGGAAATGGATTGAGAGAGCAATAAATTATTAAAACAACCGCTGTGTTTATTTCATTAAAATACTTTTAAATCATGTGTGTGTGTGTTTTTTAACCCTTTCAAACAATTGGATTAATAATGGATAGGTGACATAATTGACGCCTCTCCATTATTAATCTGGCTTAATGTCACCTTCCAATAGCAAGGTGGCATTAACCCTTCATTACCCCATATCCCACCGCTACAGGGAGTGGGAAGAGAGTGGCCAAGTGCCAGAATAGGCGCATCTTCCAGATGTGCCTTTTCTGGGGTGGCTGGGGGCAGATGTTTTTAGCCACGGGGGGGCCAATAACCATGGACCCTCTCCTGGCTATTAATATCTGCCCTCAGTCACTGGCTTTACCATTCTGACGGAGAAAATTGCGCGGGAGCCCACGCCAATTTTTTCCGCCATTTAACCCTTTATTTGAGCAGCTACAGCGCTGAAATTTGGCACATACACACTACTAACATTAGTAGTGTGGAATATGCAAAAAAAAAGGGATATGAGATGGTTTACTGTATGTAAACCATGTCTCATATCATGTCGGGTTTGTGCAGGAGAAATGAAAAGCCGGCAATTGAATTACCGACTTTTCACTAACACCGCTGCGTATTTCTCGCAAGTCACACTGCTGGTCCGTGTGGAATCCGTATTTTTCTCGCCCCCATAGACTTTCATTGGCGATTTTTTTGCGCAATACGCTGACAAACGCAGCATGCTGCGATTTTGTACGGCCGTAGAAAGTCGTATAATACTGAACCGTAATATACGGCAGATAGGAGCAGCCCCATTGAGAATAATTGTGCCGTATGTAATGCGAGTTTTACGGACGTAGTTTCTGCGCTCTTACGTCTGTAAAACTCGCATGTGTGACGCCGGCCTAAAAGGAGAAAGTGGACCCCAAAAGTTGTTGTCCAATTTGTCCTGAGTACGCTGATACCTCATAATGTGGGGGTAAACCACTGTTTTGGCACACGTAGGAGCTCGGAACAGAACTAGTGACGTTTTGGAATGCAGACTTTGATGGAATGGTCTGTGGGTGTCATGTTGCGCTTGCAAAGCCCCTGATGTACCTAGTACCTTAACAGTAGAAACACCCCACAAGTGACCCCATTTTGGAAACTAGACCCCTCCCAAGAAACTTATCTAGATGTGCGGTGAGCACTTTGAACCCCAAAAACCATGTTTGATAAACCACTGTGTGTGTGTGTGTGTGTGTGTGTGTGTGTGTGTGTGTGGCATCTGCCCCTTCGCAAATACAGCCACAAATTTTGCACAGTCACGCGTCTGGACCCCGAGAGCGTCATAGGCTATGTTGTGAGGCGAAATTTTTAACACCGCGCGTTCCAATTCACCAAACACTTTTGCCCCTATCTACATAATGGGGAAAAAGCGAAAGGAAAAGTGTTGGAGGCAAATTGACAGCTGCTAAATGTGAACAAGGGGGACTTAAAGAATGAGAGCGATGGCGCCAAAGAGTATATACCATACAGTTGCTAAGGTGGGGCCCCAACATGGGATACTCACCACACACAGGGATATGAACACACACACACAAAATGCGCCACACACTACCATGTTCTTTAACACATATACCACCCTCAGCACACATTTCACCACACATACGCCAACCTCGCCACATAAAATTCGCCACTCAAAACTCGCCACGCGCAAAACTAGGCTCACGCAAAACTCGCCACACGCAAAACTTGCACACGCAGAAAAATTGCCACATGCACAAAAGTTGCAACACATGCAAAAGTTGCCTCTCACAAAACTTGCACATACGCAAAACACACCACACATAAAACTCGCAACGCGCAAAACTAGGCTCACGCAAAACTCGCCACACGCAAAACTTGCACACGCAGAAAAATTGCCACATGCACAAAAGTTGCAACACATGCAAAAGTTGCCTCTCACAAAACTTACACATACGCAAAACACACCACACATAAAACTCGCAACGCGCAAAACTCGCCATGCACAAAACTTGCTGCACACAACTTGCTACACTAACCTGTCACATGCAACTCAAAACACAAAAAGTTGCTACAAGCATGTCGCCACTCGCAACTCAACATACACAACTTGACACATGAAACTCGCCCTAAAACACACAGAAGTCTGCTATTATCCTTCAAAAATAAAAATCTGATTAATAAGCAAACTACAAGAGCAACAAATGTATCATATAGGAAATACGGCAGCTGTCAGTCACATGACCTGTCTATTATGTGTATGTGTGAGCTAATATATATTGCCAGGGGGGAGGGCTTCCTGTTGGCTGGGGACTTATCAGGCTGCCAATAGCAACCAATCACAGCTCAGCTTCTACTTTGCTACAGTATAATCTGAGCTCTGGTTAATATAGGCAACAAAAGGACATTCTCAGTATAACAAAGCTTGTGTGAGGTAATAGCATGTCAGTTAGGGTGTGTTAGTCACATTACTTCTATGTGAGAGGATATAGAAACTGCCAGTTACAGACTAGTTTTACCACAATAATGCCTCATAAGAAAAGGAATTCCATGGCACGAATGTCAGCTGATGCAAAAAGAAAAGCTGCATTACGGGCCAATGAAAAATGTGAAGACCGAGAAACAAGGCTGACACACATGAGAACAGCAGCCGCTTCCTCAAGAGCCAATGAACTTTCTGAGGAGAGGGAAGCGAGGATTGCAGATAAGAGAAGAGCTGCTTCCTCAAGGGCCAATGAGTCATCTCCCCAGAGAGAAGGCCGACTTGCCACTAAGAGAATTGCTATTTCTTCCACCAGGGCACAGGAAATGGTTGGAGATTTGAAACATGCTGCCTTTTGTTACAAGTCAGACCTAAACTATCAGGATAATCCTAAAGTTCAGATAGGAAAAATGGATGTGGTCTGCATGTACTGCAGTGCCATGAAATGGAAAGGTGAACCGCCAGGTTTATGCTGTGCAAATGGCAAGATAAAACTTCCACCTCTCCTGACACCACCAGATCCCCTAAAGTCTCTGATGACAGGTACCAGTACAATATCAAAGCATTTCTTGGACAACATCAGGAAGTACAACTCCTGCTTCAAATGACATCATTTGGTGCAACAAAAGAAATTAAACTCACAGGTCCTATGATGGTCTGCAATATCCAATCATCTTTTGGAAAGGACAGGATGGCTATCACTTTGGAATACCTCAGACAGATCCTACAACAGGCAACCCTTCAGGAAAAAAGTGTCTGTCATGGACTTCTATGCATATAGGATCATGACAAGATTTGCAGAGGAAAATCACATCTTGAAATGCAAACACCTCTTCCACCAATTTATTATTGACATGTATGCAAAGATTGAGAGTGAACGTCTTTTATATATCCGACTAAATCAAAAGAAACTCAGGGCAGAGAAATATATTCAGGTTAGAGATGCTGTTGCAAACGATGCTGATCCAAAAGAGTTGGGGAAAATGGTTATTCTTCCATCAACTGTCACTGGAAGCCCACGACACATGCAGGACTACACACAGGATGCAATGACTTATGTGAGAAAGTATGGCCATCCAGATCTTTTCATCACCTTTACTTGCAATCCTGCCTGGGAGGAAATTGGAAGGCACCTGTTGCCGGGCCAAAAAACAGTGAATCGTCATGACATTATTGCTCGGGTTTTCAAACAGAAACTTTCAAAAATGACTAATCTCATCACAAAAGCACATATTTATGGTGAGACACAGTGATGGATGTATTCAGTTGAATGGCAAAAAAGAGGCCTTCCTCATGCCCACATCTTGATCTGGCTGAAGCAAAAAATACAGCCTACCGAAATTGACAATATCATCAGTGCCGAATTGCCAGACCTTCAGATTGACCCATTGCTGTTTGACACCATCACAAAAAAATGATCCATGGTCCGTGTGGGAGTCTCAACAAAAATTCTCCCTGTATGATTGATGGCAGGTGTTCAAAGCATTACCCACGATCCCTGGTCCAAGAAACCCAAACAGTACAAGATGAATATCCAGTCTACCGAATAAGAAAGCCAGGGGGTGGTGGTTTCACAGCAAAGCTCAAAATGCGTGTTGGATCATCACTCCAAGAGATAGAAATTGACAACAGGTGGGTAGTGCCTTACAACCCTTTGCTCTCAAAAATCTTCCAGGCCCACATAAATTTCGAATCTTGCCACTCTGTGAAATCAATCAAGTATATCTGCAAATATGTCCACAAAGGAAGTTATCAAGCAGTTTTTAAACTCCAGAAAAATGGACCTATTATTGATGAAGTGGAGGCATTCCAGATGGGCAGGCACATAAGCAGCAATGAAGCTGTTTGGAGAATACTGGGATTCTCCATTCATGAGCGCTACCCACCAGTTGTGCATCTGAGTGTGCACTTGTAAAATGGACAGAGAATTTACTTTAACCCAGCAAACTTGCAGCAGCAGCTCCTAACACCACCTAAGACCACCCTCTTGGCATTTTTTGAGCTGTGTCAACAAGACCCTTTTGCAAAAACAATTCTCTACCGTGATGTACCAAAGTACTACACTTGGAATGCCTCCAGAAAAACACTGGAATGGAGGAAACAGGACTTGATATTGAAGGATATCCAGGGGTGAAAACAACTGATACTCTTGGTCGCGTCTACACTGTTCATCCGTCAAATTCAGAGTGCTTCTACCTGCGCATGTTACTTCATGTTGTCAAAGGCCCTACATCATTTTCTGACCTAAAGACGGTCGGAGGCCATGTTTGTGAAATATTCAGGGAAGCTTAACAAAGAAAAGGACTTCTGGAAAATGATGGACACTGGGACATGACCCTCAGTGAAGCAGCAGCCACACAAACCCCAAAGCGACTAATGTTATGACCCCAGTGGACAGGGTCTCAGAGGAACGTGTAAGTCTGCGAGATACAAAAATCCAGCTCATAGGGCTGTGGTAACTGGGTTGACCAAATAGCTACTCCTAACGCCAACACTAGAAGTAGCCGGGGATCATGCCTACGGTGATCGCTAGATGACTCGCGCCAGCCGGAGAATCTAACTACCCCTAGGAGAAGAAAACAAAGACCTCTCTTGCCTCCAGAGAAAGGGACCCCAAAGCAAGATACAAGCCCCCCACAAATAATAACGGTGAGGTAAGAGGAAATGACAAACACAGAAATGAACCAGGTTCAGCAAAGAGAGGCCAGCTTACTAATAGCAGAATAAAGCAAGATAACTTATCTGGTCAACAAAAACCCTATAAAAATCCACGCTGGAGATTCAAGAACCCCCGAACCGTCTAACGGTCCGGGGGGAGAACACCAGCCCCCTAGAGCTTCCAGCAAAGGTCAGGATACAGATTGGAACAAGCTGGACAAAAATACAAAACAACACCAAAGCAAAAAGCAAGGAAACAGACTTAGCTTGAAATACAGGAACCAGGATCAAAGGACAAGAGCACAACAGATTAGCTCTGATTTCAACGATGCCAGGCATTGAACTGAAGGTCCACGGAGCTTAAATAGCAACGCCCCTGAACTAACGGCCCAGGTGAGGAAATAGGAAAAGACAGACGCTCCAGAGTCAAATCACTAATGACCACTAGAGGGAGCAAAAAGCAAAATCACAACAGACTAAGACACCTCTTTGCTATTATTCTAACAACCTGTAGCATTTCAAATCCTCTTGGGATTTGGACAAAGTACAAAACTGATCTCAGTGAGGACATCCTCATGCAGATTAGAAGGGAAAATCCTCAGCAACTCATCGACTTCACTGAGGAAATGTTCAATGAAACTTTAATGCTCCTTGAAGATCAGTGCATAGCAATGTCAAGAAAAGCCTTACAGTTGCTTGGTTTGCCAGCTCCAATAAGAAATCCTGAAGGCATACAAATGTGTAGGGAGATTTTCATAGAAACAAACTACAATAATGATGAACTGACAGCATTTGTGTCTCAGAACGAGCCAATATTGGTACCAGATCAAAGGGACGCCTACAACTATATTTTAAGTTTCAGTGAAACCAACAAAGGTGGGATTGTCTTCCTTGATGCTCCAGGTGGAACAGGAAAGACATTTGTAATCAACTTGCTCCTGGCAAAATTTCAAAAAAAGATTGCACTTGCAGTGGCATCATCTGGAATTGCAGCTACGCTTTTAAGGTGGCAGGACACCACAGTCGACATTCAAACTACCACTTAACCTGTCTCACAGTGACAGCCCCGTGTGTAATATTGCCAAGGGATCATGACTGCCCAAGTTGCTTAAAAAATGCAGTGCCATCATTTGGGATGAATGCACCATGTCACACAAAAGGGCTCTGGAAGCAGTGGACAGACTGCTGCAAGACCTGCGTAGCAACAAATATATCATAGGAGGAGTAGTTGTTGTTTTGGTAGGTGACTTCCGCCAAACACTACCTGTTATTCCAAGATCAACCCCTGCAGATGAACTCAATGCCTGTCTCAAAGCATCGTACCTTTGGAGATAAGTAAAGAAAATGTCACTGAACACAAACATGAGGGTCTACATGACAGGCGATGTTTCTGCTGGACTATTTTCGAGCCAGCTGTTGACTATTGGAGATGGCAAGGTACCAGGAAACTCAGCCACTGGACAGATCACCTTCCCAAGCAACTTTTGTTGCATTGTGACTTCCATTGAGGAGTTGAAAGCAAAGGTTTTTCCAAACATTCAACTCCACTTCAAAAATTCTGGCTGGCTTTGTGAACGGGCTATTCTAGCTCCCAAAAAGGACAGCATCAACAAGATCAATCTTCAAATTCTAAATCTCCTTCCAAGTGTGTGCACAACCAACAAGTCAGTGGATACAGTAATAGACCCTGCTCAAGCATTATTTTGTCCAACTGAGTTCCTCAATTCCTTGGAGCCAAAAGGATTTCCTCCTCACAACCTCTTTCTAAAACCTGGAGCACCTATTCTGCTATTGAGAAATTTGGATCCACCAAAGCTGTGTAATGGAACAAGACTCTTGATTAAGAACCTGTTTCCACATGTAATTGAGGCAACCATTTTGACAGGATGTGCACCAGGAGATGCTTTCATTCCAACAATTCCTCTCATTCCATCTGATTTGCCTTTTGATTTTAAACGCCTCCAGTTTCCTGTTCGACTGGCATTTGCTATGTCCATCAACAAGGCTCAGGGACAGTCCTTGAAAGTAGTTGGAATCGATTTACAATCTCCATGTTTTTCTCATGGTCAACTGTATGTGGCCTGTTTAAGAGTTGGAACAGCCAAAAATCTGTTCGTCTATGCACCTGAAGGAAAAACTAAGAATGTCGTTTATCAAACGGCTCTTGAATAAGTAGTAGAAGATTACTTCACATTACTTGGACAATGTAGTTAAATCTGTGTGGAATATCTCTGGTGTTGAAATATATGTTGTGAAATGCTTCTATTAGCTTAGTTTTTGCCTTTTAATGTATATACATACATACATACATACATATACATACATATATACACACACGTTTGGATTGTACCAATTCTGGATTACATTAACCCCTTTCTGCCATCGGACGGAATATTACATCCCATGGCAGATCCCCTGCTTTGATGCGGGCTCCAGCGGTGAGCCCACATCAAAGCTGGGACATGTCAGCTGTTTTGTACAGCTGACATGTGCCCGCAATAGCGGCGAGTGACATCGCTAACCACCCGCCGCTGTTCACTAGTTAAATGCCGCTGTCAAACACTGACAGAGGCACTAAACAAGCGCTTACGGCCATCCGAATGGAAATGCACGCACCGTTGTTCCCCGTCACGTGATCGGGGGTCATCGGTGCGTTGGCATAACAACCAGAGGTCTACTGAACACCTCTATGGTTGTTGATGCCAGATTGCTGTGAGTGCCACCCTGTGGTCCGCGCTCATATCAATGCTGTAATTCTACTACATAGGAGCAATCTGAGCATCGCTCCTATGTAGCAGAGCCGATCAGGCTATGCCAGCTTCTAGCCTCTCACGGAGGCTATTGAAGCATGGAAAAAGTAAAAAAAAAAAAAAGTTTTAAAAAAATATGAAAAAAAATAATTATATATATATCTATAAGAGGCATCGTGATTACTCGCTAATCCCGACCCCTGCACAGTAGCTTCGCCTCCCACACATCACCACACATTCCCGACCCCGCACCACATTACCACACACAATCCAGCCCCCCCACCAAGTTACCACACACAATCCCGCCCCCCCACCACATCACCACACACAATCCCGCCCCCCCACCACATCACAACACACAATCCCGCCCCCCACCACATTACCACACACAATCCCGCCCCCCCACCATATTACCACATATAATCCCGCCCCCCCACATTACCACACGAGGCTCCGTCCTCACACATTACCACACGAGGCTCTGTCCCTCCACATTACCACATGAGGCTCCATCCTCACGCATTACCACATGAGGCTGCATCCCCACACATTACCACACGAGGCTCTGTCCCCACACATTACCACACAAATCCAGTTTGCCTTTGATTTTACACAGTGAATAAAATGTATTAGTATTATTCTGATTTTTAATTATTATTGTTATTAACTTAATTTTAAGTTAATTTACCACCTGCGTAAGCGCTATTGAATGTTGTCATTATTTACTTCAGTTTAATCACTGGCAGCGTTAATTAGATAGCAATGAGCATGCCGAGCGTTAGCTGGCTGGAAAGAGCTAGTGTATATATATATATATATATATATATATATATATATATATATATATATATATTTTATTTTATTTTTATTTTTTATTTTTTTTTCCCAAATCATCTCCCTTTCATCCCATAAAAAATAAAAAATCAACCTACACATATTTGGTATTGACGCGTTCAGAATAACCCGATCTACCAATAAAAAAAAAAAAAAAGAACATGATCGCTAAACGGTGTAGCGAGAAAAAAATTCCAAACACCAGAATTACGTCTTTTTGGTCGCCGCGACATTGCATTAAAATGCAAGAACATATCTGCACTTCAATTGTATCATTAAAAACATCAGATCGGCGCGCAAAAATTAAGCCCTCACCCTACTCGAGATCCCGAAAAAGAGAGGCGCTACGGGTCTCGGAAAATTGCGCAATTTTTTTTATTATTATTTTTAGCAAAGTTTGGAATTTTTTTTCACCACTTACAAAAAAATAACCTAGACATGTCTGGTGTCTATGAACTCGTAATGACTGGAGAATTATAATGGCAGGTCAGTTTTAGCATTTAGTGAACCTAGCAAAAAAGGCCAAACAAAAAACAAGTGTGGGATTGCACTTTTGTTTGCAATTTCAGTGCACTTTGAATTTTGTTCCTGTTTTGTAGTACACGACATGGTAAAACCAATGGTGTCGTTCAAAAGTATAACTCGTCCTGCAAAAAATAAGCCCTCACATGGCCATATTGAAGGAAAGACAAAAAAGTTATGGCTCTGGGAAGGAGGGGAGCGAAAATAGAAAAACCAAAAAAAGCTGTGGTCATTGCGTCAAGCTTATTACACTTTATATTTACTGGTTTGGACCCAACTTAAGCACCATTCGGTTGTGCCATGGTTTCTGTTACTCACAAGCATTCCCGTACTGTCACGTAGAAATCTAACTACCTGAGCCTAGTATCCCCCAATTAATTACATAACAACGCCATAGGGCATGAAAAGATATTCTCAAGCTGGGGGATGTTTCAGATGAGACCTTATGGTCAGCACATAAGGCAGTGATTAGAGGAATATTCATTCTACAATCTGCTTTCTATTTATGCATATAATCTTAAAAAAATGAAAACGAGATTTTATGCAAACGGGGATAGAGCTGGAACCCTACTGGCACGCAGAGTTAAAAAACGCGAAATGCAAATCAGAATTGATCACCTTGTAGACCCTCATAGAAATTATACAACCAAATCAATTCCTCTGTAAAATAAACTATGATCCTCTTCAGGTCCAACAACTTATAACCAATAGAGCAAATGAAGTAGCAACACGATCAAAATTATAAAAAATATGAGTAACTTTTATTATAAATATTACAAAAAATTACAGAAAATTATTTAATTAAAAATTCTCACAGAAAAAATATCATACACAATAAATAGCAGGGATACATATTCCCTGATAATCATGGACAATCATAACAAGAGACAAAGCATATAGAGATCTATGACCTATACATCCTGATACCGATGTATATGTCATATGCACACCCATGCTGGTCACTAGAAAATATCGTTAAATACCATTAAATATCAGCATACATGTCCATAAAAGTATATCTAGTAGGCCCGCAGTGCATGAAACAGCTCCTCAATGTTCATTACCCAGAAGGGCTGTGCAGGGAGTACACAGCCAAATGGCTCAATATGTTGTCATGCTACGAACCATCATCCTGTTATAAATATGGCGGCAGGTAATTGATTTCTCTCTTAAAATGTAGCATGACAACATATCGAGCCATTTGCTGTATACTCCCTGCACAGCCCTTCTGGGCAAAGAACATTGAGGAGCTGTTTCAAGCACTGCAGGCCTACTAGATATATTTATGGACAGGTATGCTGATATTTGATGGTATTTAACAATTTTTTCTAGTGACCAGCATGGGTGTGCATATGACTATTAGAGTATATATCGGTATCAGGATGTATAGGTCATAGATCTCTATATGCTTTGTCTCTGGTTATGATTGTCCATGATTATCAGGGAATATGTATCCCTATTTATTGTGTTTGATATTTTTTCTGTGAGAATTTTTCATTAAATAATTCGGTAATTTTTTGTAATATTTAGATTATAAGTTATTCATATTTTTTTAATAGTTTTGATCATGTTGCTACTTCATTTGCTCTATTGGTTATAACTCATGGAAATTATGTTCAGAACCCCACGGAGATAGCAGGCCTATTCGCTCAATACTATACCCAACTTTATAATCTACATAGAGACCCTCAAAACGCCTCAACCATCTCAGTCGGAGATTGATCAATATTTACAAAATATTAATTTACCCCGAGAATCCCAAGACCAGCTAAACTGTCTTAACGCTCCCTTCTCTGAGGAGATTAGGACTTCTATTAAAGGGAACCTGTCACCCCGTTTTTCCAGTATGAGATAAAAAATACTGTTCAATAGGGCCTGAGCTGTGCATTACAATAGTGTATTTTGTGGACCCCGATTCCCCACCTATGCTGCCGAAATACGTTACCAAAGTAGCCGTTTTCGCCTATCAATCAGGCTGGTCTGGTCAGATGGGCGTGGTGTCTTCCCCCAGATCTTGCTTATTTTTCCGTTGGTGGCGTAGTGGTTTGAGCATGCCCAAGTCCAGAATCCACTGCACAGGGGAGGGAAAAGAGCGCGATCTGCGCTATTCCCCTGGTGATCGTGGGGGCGGCCATCTTCCTGTGGTCACGCGTGCGCAGATGGAGCGCTCTGCTGCCCGGGGCTTCAGGAAAATGGCCGCCGCGATCTCCATCTGCACACGCGCGGCATCCCGCGGCCATGTTCCTGAAGCCCCGGGCAGCAGAGCGCTCCATCTGCGCATGCGCGGCCACAGGAAGATGGCCGCCCCCACCGATCACCAGGGGAATAGCGCAGATCGCGCTCTTTTCCCTCCCCTGTGCAGTGGATTCTGGACTTGGGCATGCGCAAACCACTACGCCACCAACGGAAAAATAAGCAAGATCTGGGGGAAGACACCACGCCCATCTGACCAGACCAGCCTGATTGACAGGCGAAAACGGCTACTTTGGTAACGTATTTCGGCAGCATAGGTGGGGAATCGGGGTCCACAAAATACACTATTGTAATGCACAGCTCAGGCCCTATTTAACAGTATTTTTATCTCATACGGAAAAAACGGGGTGACAGGTTCCCTTTAAATTGATGAAGAGTAATAAAGCCCCTGGACCAGATGGGTTGCCAAACGAATATTATCACCATTTCCAACAAATATTATCCCTGTTTCTATTGCAATTTTATAAGCAATGGCAGGTAAAAGAATCCGTGTCCACTTCTAATCTGGAGGCTACGATTACTACATACCGAAACCTGGTAAACCGCCTACATGCCCAGGTAACTTCAGGCCCATTTCACTTTTGAATTGTGATGTGAAGATATTTTCAAAAATAATAGCAAAGAGACTGCACCACATTATCCCTTCTCTTATCTCCCCTGACCAAGTTGGGTTTGTGGCGGGATGCGAGGCGTAAGGATAGGACACGTAGAATGATTAATCTGATTAAAATTGCTGAGCTCTGTGGTTCCCCCAGTGCATTCTTGTCACTTGATGCTGAAAGAGCTTATGATAGGGTGCACTGGGGTTACCCAAGAAGTGTACTAGGTAAATTTGGACTGACAGGTCCCATCTTTTCGGCTGTGGTAGCCATGTACTCTAACCCCAATGCAAGAGTGTTATCCTCGGTGGTTCCGATCAGATCAGGGGTCAGGGGTGTCCTCTATCCCCATTATTTTTGCCCTATGTATGGAGCTATTGGCTGAAAGGATTAGAACTTCCTGTGGCATCTTACATATTAAGGTGGGGTCAGTGGAAAATAAAATTGGCCTATATGCAGATGACATTATATCATGTTCAAATGTAGAATCATCTTTTCAAAATATTCTATCCACACTGGAGGAGTTTGCCAAAGTATCTTTATTACAAACTTAACGCCGCTAAATCTTTGGTTCTCTCCACTTTAGTTTTCCCCGACGTGAGAGACCGTCTGAAGAATCAATACACTTTCGAGTGGGTGGAAGATGGAATCCCATACTTGGGTATTATGCTCACCCCCTCAAAGTCTGCTAGGCAGTAATCCTTATATATTATTTCTAAGCACTCTTTTCCGTTGATTACTTTGTATCTCTGTTCATACTGCACCCACACACATAAATGATACACCATTTGAAAGGTAAACTTGGCCCCTTCAGCAAGAAAATAGCCAAACAAACCACACATCCACGGTGTGATCCAAAATAAAGTTTAATATTAATTTTCATAAATCTACAGTAAGGGTATGTGCACACGTTCAGGTTTTTTCCCGTTTTTTTTCGCGATAAAAACACTATAAAAATTCATTAAAAACGCATGCATGATGCATTCTATCAATTAGAATGCATTCTGCATGTTTTGTGCACATGGTGCGTTTTTTACCGTGAAAAAAACGCATCGCGGTAAAAAAAGCAGCATGTTCATTAATTTTGCGGATTTTCCACGTTTTTCCCACAATTCTATGCATTTGGAAAAAACGCATGAAAAAACGCACAAAAAACGTGTCAAAAAAACGCGAAAAAAACGCATGCGGATTTCTGGCAGACATGTCCGGTTTTTGTCAGGAAAATTTCTGCTAGAAATCCTAATGTGTGCACATAGCCTAAGGAAAATTGACCTGCTGGTGGCACCACACTACACCAAAGCACACCACCACAAAGCTGCTAACAGACATCACAAACAAGTCCTAAAATTTGCCTTGGGGGCTTTCCAGCTTGCTGGACTCCTTGTCCAGCTGATTTCAGGCACATTGGAGGATTGTACACTTCATTGCAGGCGAGTCACATATACAAACACATTTGTAAACATGCACTGCCTAATCAATTGCACACTTGCTCTGTTTATACTCCACCAACACACACAAATGATACACCATTTCAAAGGTCAAATTACCTGAAGGTGGCACTTGCCTTGGGGTCTTTCCAGCTTGCCCAGACTATTTCAGGCAAATTCGAGGATTGCACACTTCACTACAGGTGAGCCACATATGCAAACACATTTGTAAACATGCACTGCTTTTTCAGTGATTACTTCGCCCCACATACAAAAATAATACACCATTTGAAAGGTAAACTTGCCCCATTCAGCAAGAAAAGACACAAACAAACCACAGATTCACGACTTAATCAATAAATACAGTTTAACCCTTTAAGCTCCAAGGGTGGTTTGCACATTAATGACCGGGCCAATTTTTACAATTCTGACCACTGTCCCTTTATGAGGTTATAACTCTGGAATGCTTCAACGGATCCTGATGATTCTGACATGGTTTTCTCATGACATATTGTACTTCATGATAGTGGTAAAATTTCTTTGATATTACCTGCATTTATTTATGAAAAAAAACGGAAATTTGGCACAAATGTAGAAAATTTTCGCAATTGTCCAACTTTGAATTTTTATTCCCTTAAATCACAGAGATATGTCACACAAAATACTTCATAAGTAACATTTCCCACATGTTTACTTTACATCAGCACAATTTTGGAACCAAAATTTTTTTTGTTAGGGAGTTATAAGGGTTAAAAGTTGACCAGCAATTTCTCATTTTTACACCACCATTTTGTTTTAGGGACCACATCACATTTGAAGTCATTTTGAGGGGTATATATGATAGAAAATACCCAAGTGTGACACCATTCTAAAAACTGCACCCCTCAAGGTACTCAAAACCACATTCAAGAAGTTTATTAACCCTTCAGGTGTTTCACAGGAATTTTTGGAATGTTTAAAAAAAAAAAAAAGAACATTTAACTTTTTTTCACAAAACATTTACTTCAGCTCCAATTTGTTTTATTTTACCAAGGGTAACAGGATAAAATGGACCCCAAAAGATGTTGTACAATTTGTCCTGAGTACGCCAATACCCCATATGTGGGGGTAAACCACTGTTTGGGTGCATGGCAGAGCTTGGAAGGGAAGGAGCGCCATTTGACTTTTCAATGCAAAATTGACTAGAATTGAGATGGGACGCCATGTTGCGTTTGGAGAGCCCCTGATGCGCCTAAACATTGAAACCCCCCATAAGTGACACCATTTTGGAAAGTAGACCCCCTAAGGAACTTATCTAGATGTGTGGTGAGCACTTTGACCCACCAAGTGCTTCACAGAAGAATGCAGAGCCGTAAAAATAAAAAATCATTTTTTCACAAAAATGATCTTTTCGCCCCCAATTTTTTATTTTCCCAAGGGTAAGAGAAGAAATTAGACCCCAAAAGTTGTATTGCAATTTGTCCTGAGTATGCCGATACCCCATATGTGGGGGTAAACCATTGTTTGGGCGCATGGCAGAGCTCGGAAGGGAAGAAGCGCCGTTTGGAATGCAGACTTAGATGGAATGGTCTGCAAGGCGTCACATTGCGTTTGCAGAGCCCCAAATGTACCTAAACAGTAGAAACCCCCCACAAGTGACCCCATATTGGAAAATAGACCCCCCAAGGAACGTATCTAGATGTGTGGTGAGAACTTTGAACCCCCAAGTGTTTCACTACAGTTTATAACGCAGAGCCGTGAAAATAAATATCATTTTTTTCCCACAAAAATGTTTTTTAGCCCCTGCAAATTTTTATTTTCCCAAGGATAACAAGACAAATTGGACCCCAAAAGTTGTTGTCCAATTTGTCCTAAGTACACTGAAACCCCATATGTTGGGGTAAACCCCTGTATGGGTGCACGGGAGAGCTCGTAAGGGAAGGAGCACTGTTTTACTTTTTCAATGCAGAATTGGCTGGAATTGAGATCGGACGCCATGCCATCGTTCGGAGAGCCCTTGATGTGCCTAAACAGTGGAAACCCCCAATTCTAACTGAAACCCTAACCCAAACACACCCCTAACCCTAATCCCAACCACAACCCTAATCCCAACCACACCCCTAACCCCAAAACACCCCTAACCTTAATCCCAACCCTAACCACACCCCTAACCCTAATCCCAACCGTAACCCTAACCACACCCCTAACCATGACACACCCCTAACCCTTATCCCAACCGTAAATGTAAGCCAAATCCTAACTTTAGCACCAACCCTAACTTTAGCCCCAACTCTAACCATAACTTTAGCCCTAGCCTTAACTGCAGCCCTAACCCCATCCCTAGCCGCAACCCTAACTCTAACCCTAGCCCCAACCCTAACCCTAGCCCTAACCCAAGTCCCAACCCTAACCCTAATCCGAGCTCCAATCCTAACCCCAACCCTAACCCTAGCCCCTGCCCTAACCCTATTGGGACAATGGAAATACATTTTTTTAATTTTATTATTTTTCCCTAACTAAGGGGGTGATGAAGGGGGGTTTGATTTACTTTTATAGCGGGTTTTTTAGCGGATTTTTATGATTGGCAGCTATCACACACTAAAAGACGCATTTTATTGCAAAAAATAGTTTTTGCATCTCCACATTTTGAGAGCTATAATTTTTCCATATTTTGGTCCACAGAGTCATGTGAGGTCTTGTTTTTTGCGGGACGAGTTGAGGTTTTTACTGGTATCGTGTTCGGGCACGTGATATTTTTTGATCGCTTTTTATTCCGATTTTTGTGAGGCAGAATGACCAAAAAACAGCTATTTATGAATTTCTTTTTTTTTGGGGGGGGGGGCGTTTATACCATTCCACGTTTGGTAAAATTGATAAAGCAGTTTTATTCTTTGGGTCAGTACGATTACAGCGATGCTTCATTTACATCTTTTTTATGTTTTGGCATTTTATACGATAAAAACTATTTTATAGAAAAAATAATTATTTTTGCATCGCTTTATTCTGAGGATTATAAAACTTTTTTATTTTTTCGCCGATGATGCTGTATGGTGGCTCGATTTTTGCGGGACAAGATAACGTTTTCAGCGGTACCATGGTTATTTATATCCGTATTTTTAATCGCGTGTTATTCCACTTTTTACATATATAGTTAGTTACATATAGTTATTAAGGTTGAAGGAAGACTAAGTCCATCTAGTTCAACCCATAGCCTAACCTAACATGCCCTAACATGTTGATCCAGAGGAAGGCAAAAAAAACCCATGAGGCAAAGAGTAAGCTCCACCTTGGGGAAAAAAATTCCTTCCCGACTCCACATACGGCAATCAGACTAGTTCCCTGGATCAACGCCCTATCAAGGAATCTAGTGTATATACCCTGTAACATTATACTTTTCCAGAAAGGTATTCAGTCCCCTCTTAAATTTAAGTAATGAATCACTCATTACAACATCATACCGCAGAGTTCCATAGTCTCACTGCTCTTACAGTAAATAATCCGCGTCTGTTTTTATGCTTAAACCTCCTTTCCTCCAGACGTAGAGGATGCCCCCTTGTCCCTGTCACCGGTCTACGATTAAAAAGATCATCAGAAAGGTCTTTGTACTGTCCCCTCATATATTTATACATTAACATAAGATCACCCCTTAGCCTTCGTTTTTCCAAACTAAATAGCCCCAAGTGTAATAACCTATCTTGGTATTGCAGACCCCCCAGTCCTCTAATAACCTTGATCACTCTTCTCTGCACCCGCTCCAGTTCAGCTATGTCTTTCTTATACACCGGAGACCAGAACTGTGCACAGTATTCTAAGTGTGGTCGAACTAGTGACTTGTATAGAGGTAAAATTATGTTCTCCTCATGAGCATCTATGCCTCTTTTAATGCATCCTGTTATGATCTGGTGGCCTAGGAACGGCATGAGACGTACTCTAGAGAATGTGGTAACTGTACTGACCGCAGACCCTGGACTTAAAACCGCAACTAGAAGTAGCCGTGGGATGTACCTACTGATCCTAGACACCTCGACACAGCCGGAGAACTAATTAACCCTATAGATAGAAAAGGGAAGGCTATCTCACCTCAGAGAAAATTCCCAAAGGATAGGCAGCCCCCCACAAATATTGACTGTGAGAGGAGAGGAAAAAACATACACAGGCTGAAAACAGAATTTAGCAAAGGAGGCCAATCTAGCTGGATAGGAAAGATAGGACAGAGTACTATGCGGTCAGTAATAAAATACTATGAAATATCCACCACAGAAAATACAAAAACTTCACATCTAACTAAAGACATGAAGGGTATATCTGCCTCTCCAGAGATACCAGCTTGACTGCATAAATCCTTACACAGATTAAGCTGGACAAGAAAAAACATGAAATGCACTAAACAATAAGGCCCACAAAATGTGGGCTGCAAAACAAGCAGGACTTATCTTGGTGAAAAGACCAGGAAGCAAGAGAGACCATGAAGAGATGTGAATCCTCCAGATACAACTGACAACTGGCACTCCCTAAAGGGTGAAGCCAGACTAAATAGCCCAGTCCAGAGTGAACACACCTGATCACTGCTGTGAAGGACAGACAGCAGCGCTACCACTGATAACCACCGGAGGGAGCCCAAGAACAGAATTCACAACAGCATCCCATTATTTTATTTGCCTTTGTAGCAGCTGCCTGACAGTGGCCACTGAATATGAGTTTGTCATCCACCCATACACCCAGGTCTTTTTCATTGACGGTTTTGCCCAGAGTTTTAGAATTAAGCACATAGTGATACATCATATTACTTCTACCCAAGTGCATGACCTTACATTTATCCCCATTAAAGCTCATTTGCCATTTATCAGCCCAAGCTTCTAGTTTGCATAAATCATCCTGTAATATAAAATTGTCCTCCCCTGTATTGATTACCCTGCAGAGTTTAGTGTCATCTACAAATATTGAAATTCTACTCTGAATGCCCCCTTCAAGGTCATTAATAAATATGTTAAAAATAAGAGGGCCCAATACTGACCCCTGTGGTACCCCACTGCTAACCGCGACCCAGTCCGAGTGTGCTCCATTAATAACCACCCTTTGTTTCCTATGCCTGAGCCAGCTCTCAATCCACTTACACATATTTTCCCCTATCCCCATTATTCTCATTTTATGTAACAACCTTTTGTGTGGCACCGTATCAAAAGCTTTTGAAAAGTCCATATACACTACATCCACTGGGCTCCCTTGGTCCAGTCCAGAACTTACCTCTTCATAGAAGCTGATCAAATTAGTCTGACATGAACGGTCCCTAGTAAACCTGTGCCGATACTGGGTCATGAGGTTATTCCTCTTCAGATACTCCAGTATAGCATCCCTTAGAAAGCCCTCCAGGATTTTACCCAGGATTTTGTTCGGCTGTATGATAATAAAGCGTTTTTTGCCTTTTTTTACGGTGTTCACTGAAGGGGTTAACTAGTGGGACAGTTTTATAGGTCGGGTCATGACGGCGATACTAAATATGTGTACTTTTATTGTTTGGGTTTTTTTATAAAGAAATGTATTTATGGGAACAATATTTTTTTTTCTTTATTTAGGAATTTTTTATTTTTTATTTTACATATGTGAATATTTTTTTTTTTACTTTATAACATTGCCCCGGGGGACATCATGTTATAGGGTCAGATCGCTGATCTGACACTTTGCAGAGCACTGTGTCAGATCAGCGATCTGACAGGCAGAGCTGCAGGCTTGCAAGCGCCCGCTCTGAGCAGGCGCTTGCAAGCCACCTCCCTGCAGGACCCGGAAGCAGCCCCGCGGCCATATTAAATCCGGGGCCTGCAGGGAGAAGGAGGTAGGAGACCCTCGGAACAACGCGATCACATCGTGTTGCTCCGAGGGTCTCAGGGAAGCACGCAAGGAGCCCCCTCCCTGCGCGATGCTTCCCTGTACCGTCGGAACACTGCGATCATGTTTGATCGCAGTGTCCTGGGGGTTAATGTGCCAGGAGCAGTCCGTGACCGCTTCTGGCACAGTGCCGGATGTCAGCTGCGATAGTCAGCTGACACCCGGCCGCGCTCCCCCCGTGAGCGCAGCCGATCGCATTTGACATACCATCCAGTCACTGGGAATTAAGTCCCAGGTCACCTCGGCGGGATAGTACGTCATATGGGATAAAGGGGTTAAACATTCATTTTCAGAAACCTGCAGAAAAAAACAACCTGCAGGTGGCACCACAACCTCAAGACTTTTTTAGTCTCTACTTAAACCAATTTATTGTATTACTAATCTACATATATAAATACTTCTGTGTTCATCATCTCATTAAATACATTAACATTTGACCAGCTTGATTATCCTGAAATTGCCTGCGCCCCCGACAACCAATGTGCGAAAATGTCACACGGGTCAACTAGTATCCCCAAATTACTGCAGTCCATAAAAAGGACCTAGAGAATCTACAAATGGTATCTGTGTCCTAGATAGACAGAATTAATACTTTTAAGATGATGTTACTTCCAAAAATTTTATATTGCTTTAGATGCCTCCTGATTAAGATCCTCATGGGATATATATCTTCCGTTCAGAGGATGACCAACCAATTCATATGGACTAATAAGATGCACAAAGTGGCCAGTAAAACAATGTACTATCCCCACGATTTGGGAGAAATGGGAGTTCTGAATATATTAGCATATCATAGAGCAGCCATTCTAGGGGATCCGGAGTTGGTGGCTAATCAACAACCCCAACAAATGGTTTCAAATAGAATCTTTTTTTGCTAAAGGGGGCTCAACCAGATCAGTATTGGAAACTGAGACAATTAAACACAGCTCCTATACTCCATGCCTCCAGATAATGAAGGTTACCTTAAAATATTGGAGAACACAGGCCCCAAAATTGATAAAAATTCCCCTAATGGACATCTCACTAAGAGCCCTTGAATTTCACATTCCCTTTCTTAATCTTCAAAAATGGGTAGAGGCGGGAGTAAAAAAAAATGTACAAGACTTAATGTACAATTTCTCAGTCATCCCCTTCGATCGATTGACAGCAAAACTTCCAGGGATTCGGCGTTATTTTTACCAATATCTACAAATTCGACACCTCATCCAGATCTCCCCACAATCTGAATTTTTCACTCTCCCCATAGAACACCAGGCTAATAATTATATTCTACGACCGAAATCTAATTCTAAAGGGGTTTCAATTTTATTCAAAGCTCTGAATGAGATAGGGTAGTTTATCAACTAAATCTATGTGAAGCACTGGGAAACAGAATTAGGCATATCCCTGGAACCAGACGAGTGGAGGGTGGGTTTGGGAGAGGTACAACGCGTATCCTTGTGTATAAACCAACTTGAACACTTGAAAAAGATACACCTACAATGGTACCAGTGGCCGCGAAACTAGCTCATTTTGTTCCAAATCAGTCCTCATTATGATGCAAAGGATGTGGGGAGAAAGGTACATTGGGTCATCTGTGGTGGTTTTGCCCAATAGTCACTAAATCTTGGGAGGGGGTAGCCGATCTTATTAAAAAGGTTCTCATGATGCAGATATTATTGGACCCCAGCTTCATATTGGAACGGATAAGGTTCCTTTTGATCTTATTGGTTCCCTAACTCACATTTTAATTGCAGCTAGATTAACTCTCGCGGCTAAATGGAAAGATCAGAATGTACCTACTATTAGAAAAGTGGTTGACAGAATTAACGTAAATTGTCAACATGAATTATCTTTGGCTCAGTCCTTAGCAGCTAAGAATAGAATATCCTGCATATGGGATTCCTGGTTAGACAGTCCTATGTCCAACCAATTTCATTGAGACAGCACGAGAATTAGAAAAGTAATGGTGGAATCTCCAGCTCCTATGTGACCATGCACATGTTGAGTTTGGGTCTAATTATGGAGTAACAGTTCATATTACCTCCTTGTCCAATACACTGTTTACTTCTTAATATTCAAAAATTAATATACAATACATGATTACTTGATGGAAAAGCTGAGATCACAGTGTTATTGATATATTGCACAGATATCCTCTGTTCGTTATGTGGTTCAGCCAGCCATGTTGACAGGTGGCTGTTTGTATTTAATCTTGAAAACTTAATAAAAAATGTATTGGGAGAAAAAAAAAAAAGATATTCTCAAGCCTTTACGACACTTGCGGCACACATCCGGGAGCTAGAGTTGAACCCAACGCATTCTGGCTGTGATATAATATGTATGAGTATAGGTGTGCGGCTCTAGCAGAATACTGGGGGTCTTCAAAGTGAGCTGCCATTGTTCATCAGACAACAGGGCTATGTTTGACTCCCAATCCAGTCTCGCCCACTCATCCACTCATGGGATGACCAAGTACTTTCAGCCAGTAGCTGAGCATGCACATATGACATGAATTGGACTGTTGGGGGTCCAAGAGCACCAGGGTCAGTCGAAAATCCTCTAGCACAGGAAGAGCAATTGGGAACCAAGCCTGCAGGGCATCTCAACTGTAGGAAACAGAAAAGTAAATTATTCAGAAGGGCAAGCTTATCCTTTAGGATCTAAAATGATTTAAGGACCCCAGCTGCATAGACGTGACTCAGGAACACCAAACCTACCCTCTACTTTGAACTACTTGATCTGTAGTGTGGGTTTTCAGAGTCTTGTTGTTCCTGAGAGGAGTGTGACTGTCACAGGGATGCACCTGGGAAAGTTTGCCACCTACAGCCCAGACCAATATAGCCTGCTTGACAATTGGAATCTGTTACTTACTTTAGTAACACCAACTGAGGATGAAACCAGCACATGCAATAGATGTGTAATCCCAAACTCATAGGGTTGGACAATAGCCATTAGGGCTCTTATGAAGTCTATCTAGAGGGCTGCAAATAAATGTTGGAGGTTGAGGGCTATTAATTTTCCAGGCTTGAAGACAGCTTGGTCACTATGTATAAGTTGCAAAATACATAAAAACAGATGATTTACCAAGATTTTGGCTAGAATTTTGAAATCAGATTGTAGCAAGGAGATAGGCCTACAGTTGGGAAACTAAGTATTTGATACACTGCCGATTTTGCAAGTTTATCCACCTACAAAGAAAGTAAAGGTCTGTCATTTTTATCATAGTACACTTCAACTGAGACAATCTAATAATAAAAACCAGAAAAATCACATTGTATGATTTTAAATTATTAATTTGCATAGTATTGCATGAAATAAGTATATGAACACCTACCAACCAGCAAGAATTCTCTCTCTCGCAGACCTATTAGTTTTTCTTTAGGAAGCCCTCCTACTCTGCCCACATTACCTGTATTAATTACACCTGTTTGAACTTGTTACTTGTATAAAATACACCTGTTCACACACAATCACACCAACCTCTTCACCATGGCCAAGACCAAAGAGCTGTCTAAGGACACCATGGACAAAATTGTACACCTGCACAAGGCTATAATGGGCAATAGGCAAGCAGCTTAGTGAAGGCAACAACTGCTGGCACAATTATTAGAAAACGGAAAAATGGAAGACACAAGATGACTGTAAATTTTTATCAGTCTGGGGCTCCATGCAAGGTGTTGCTTCATGGGGTAAGGAGAATTCTGAGAAAGTTCTGGGCTGATTCCTGAGCTACGCAGGAAGACCAGGTCAATGACCTGAAAAGAGTTGAGACCACAGTCTCAAACATTACCCACTACGGAATCATGCATTAAAATTCTGCAGGGCACACAATGTCCCCCTGCTAACACCAGCACATGTCCAGGCCCATTTGAAGTTCACCAATGATCATCTGGATGATCCAGAGGAGGCATGGGAGAAGGTCATATGGTCAGATGAGACCAAAATAGAACTTTTTGGTATCAACTCCACTCGCAGTGTTTGGAGGAAGAAGAAGTACAACCCCAAGAACACTGTCCCAACGATGAAGCATGTTGGGGGAAACATAACACTTTGGGGGGCGCTTTTCTGCAAGAAGGACAGGACAACAGCACTGTTTTGAGGAGAGGATGGATGGGGTCATGTATCACGAGATTTTGGCAATCAACCTCCTTCTCTCAGTAAAAGCACTGAATATGGATCGTGGCTGGGTCTTCCAGCATGACAATGACCTGAAATACACAGCCAGGGCAACTAAACAGTGGCCCCATAAGAAGCATTTCAAGGTCTTGGAGTGGCCTAGCAAGTCACCACACCTGAACACAATAGAAAATCTTTGGAGGTTGATGAAACTCAATGCTAGCCAGCAACAGCCCCAAAGCCTGAAAGATCTGGGGAAGATCTGTATGGAAGAGTGGGCCAAATACCTGCTGCAGTGTGTGTAAACTTGGTCAAGAACTACAGGAAACGTCTGACCTCTGTGTAATGGCAAACAAAGGTTTCTGAACCAAATATTAAGTTCTGTTTTTCTATTGTATCAAATACTTATTTCATGCAATAAAATGCAAATTAATTATGTAAAAATCATACAATGCGATTTTCTGGTTTTTATTTCTAGATTCTGTCTCTCACAGTTGAAGTGTACCTGCAATAAAAATTACAGACCCCTCCATTCATTGTAGGTGGGAAAACTTGCAAAATTGGCAGTATATACTTATTTAACCTACTGTATACGAGAAGCAGAGGTGGGGTCCTTTTCTGACTTTGGAATGGTAGCCATAATTGCCTCTCGCATTGAAACCGGCAGCAAGTCTGCTTCAAAGGCCGCCTCAAAACAGGATTTTTGGACAGGAGATAAACATTGCATGCAGCACTTATAGAATGTCCAAGGAAGACAGTCAGAAACCGCTGACTTAGACCAAGTTCATATGTTGCGTTTTTGCAGCGTTTTTCCCCACAGGCAAAACCTGCTCTCTTGGCAGTAAAGAAGCAATGTCAATAAAGCAGGTTTTGAAGAGGCGTTGTCAGAATACATTTATCTCTTGTGTATGCTGATAAAGTTCAGTGCATTAACAAAAATTAACGCGATTCAACTTACTCAGGTTTTGGAACAAAAACACAGCAAAACCCAGATACCTGCGTTTTTTGCTGCAGTTTTGCACTATTCTTTGCTTTCTATGGGTGAAATTTGCTGCAAAAATGCTGAAAAACGTGACATGCTGCATTTTGCAAAAATGCAACTCTTTGATAAAACAGACAGCAAAAAAAACAAAGGTGCGTGCATGATATTTCTGAAAACTCAGACTTTGCCGTTACTATAAAACACAGTTGAAATTTTCGTAAGAAAAAAAGCAACACAGTTCTGCAAAAACAACATGTGAGCATAGCCTTAGGATACCGACTCACAGTGGCACTTTGGTCGCTACGACGGCACGATCCGTGACGTTCCAGCGATATCCATACGATCTCGCTGTGTGACACGCAGCAGCGATCAGGGACCCCGCTGAGAATCGTACGTCGTAGCAGATCGTTTTAAACTTTCTTTCGTCGCTGGATCACCGCTGTCATCGCTGGATCGGTGTGTGTGACACCGATCCAGCGATGCGTTCGCTTGTAACCAGGGTAAACATCGGGTTACTAAGCGCAGGGCCGCGCTTAGTAACCCGATGTTTACCCTGGTTACCATTGTAAATGTAAAAAAAAAAAAAAACACTACATACTTACATTCCGGTGCCTGTCACATCCCTCGCCGGCAGCTTCCCGCACTGACTGTGAGAGCCGGCCGTAAAGTAAAAGCAGAGCACAGCGGTGACGTCACCGCTGTGCTGTGCTTTACGGCCGGCACTGACACAGTCAGTGCGGGAAGCAGACGGCCAGGGACCTGACGGACATCAGAAGGTGAGTATGTAGTGGGGTTTTTTTTTACATTTACAATGGTAACCACGGTAAACATCGGGTTACTAAGCGCGGCCCTGCACTTAGTAACCCGATGTTTACCCTGGTTACCCGGGGACTTCGGCATCGTTGGTCACTGGAGAGCTGTCTGTGTGACAGCTCTCCAGCGACCACACATGGTTTCCTCAGCGCTGATTCCTGCAGCAGCTGGGGAGATCCGTGTGTCCGGGGGAGGAGGAGGCAGCAGCAGGGTTCGGGGAGAGGAGATCGCTGGTACCTTCCTGGGCTGGAGCTGAGTGCTGAGCAGTGTGCACAAGGAGGACCTGTGATGATGTCAGAAGTGGGCGGGCTGGAGCATCACATGGCGTTCTGCCATCACAGGTCCTTCAGACTCCAACACTAGAATCTGCTGTCTTCCATTACCTGTGCTGTGGAAAGGCAACAAGAGGGAGGGCTCTGTGTGTGCAGTCATGGGATACTTTTACCTCACCACAGGCTGGCTGCCACAATTAAGAGGTTAGTCTTTCCAAAACACAATAAAGCACTCTGCCACTCCTTTAGTGAACTATAACTCCCAGCATGTCATAGGATCTGCAGGACATGCTGGGAGTTATAGTTCTCCCATGGGATTTTAAAGCAGCACTCCAGTGTTATTTTGCAGTGCTGGAGTGGTGCTTTCAATATAAGCCCTGTGCCCCCATTCTTATACTCACCCTCCAGCATCTAAATATAGTACTTCACAGACACCGCACTGGTCCCGCAGCTTCCAACATAATAACATACTATTATATATAATAACACCACATATAATAGTATGTTATTAAATACTTTACCACATTTTTTTGCTTCAAATATTTTTTTCCCTATTTTCCACCTCTAAAACCTGGGTGCGCCTTATAGTCCGGTGCGTCTTATAGTCCGAAAAATACGTTACTCGAGATTTCTCGAGCACGCTCGGGGGTCCTCCGAGTATTTTTTAGTGCTCGGAAATTTAGTTTTTATTGCCGCAGCTGAATGATTTACATCTGTTAGCCAGCATAAGTACATGTTGGGGATGCCTGGTTGCTAGGGAATCCCCACATGTACTTATGCTGGCTAAGTCTACGTTCACATTTGCGGTCTGCGCCGCAGCGTCGGGCACCGCAGCGTCGCCGCATGCGTCATGCGCCCCTATATTTAACATGGGGGCGCATGGACATGCGTCGCACTTGCGTTTTGCGCCGCATGCGTCACTGCGGCGCACGCGTCCAGGCGCAGAGGACACAGCAAGTTGCATTTTTGCTGCGTCC
The DNA here is from genome assembly GCF_051348905.1 of Ranitomeya variabilis. Taxonomy (NCBI): domain Eukaryota; kingdom Metazoa; phylum Chordata; class Amphibia; order Anura; family Dendrobatidae; genus Ranitomeya; species Ranitomeya variabilis. Next base: position 110,770,521 of record NC_135238.1, on the reverse strand, counting down.
AAAATCAATCAAAAAAAGGACGCATGCGGCGCAAAACGCAGCGTTGTGCATGCGTTTTGCTGCGTTTTTGTTTGCGTTGTGCGTTGCGTCGCCGACGCTGCGGCGCACAACGCAAATGTGAACGTAGCCTAACAGATGTAAATCATTCAGCTGCGGCAATAAAAACTAAATCTCCGAGCACTAAAAAATACCCTGAGGACACCCGAGTGTGCTCGGGAAATCTCGAGTAACGAATATATTCGCTCATCACTATTAGCCACCTGTCACTAGGACTTCTGTTCAAGAGTGGGATTCTGAAGCTACTAGAGCTCCCTTTGTGTTACCTATGCTGCAGGTCAACCATCATAACTCCTCTTCAAGTCCCCCATAGCTGTGGCCAATACACCACGAGCAATGCCTTAATCCTATGTCCTCAGCACTGGACAATCTACAATGTTTCTAGAAAAAAAAAATTACACCAATTCACAAAATAGAACTGAGGGGTTCATATGTGACAGAGGTCTTGGAAGTGGACCTACTATTAAAAGGGATAGGGAAAATGGAGGGTGACCAGTGGTCAAAAGATTGAGTTAATAATAGGAGGAAATTCAAGCCAGGGCCAGATCTGTGCAGGTTACCAGGCAGGTACAGACAGACTGAAATTCAGCCCTGGCATTTGAAATCACACAGGCCCATGCTGTCACTGTCCCCAAGCACTAGATGGGATGTATTACTAATATTACCCTGGACTGAGAAAGGCAAGATTTACTACAAGACCAATATTTCTAATGATACCAGAGGTCTGCTGTGTTAATTGACAGTCACCTACTATGTGCTTCATCACAATTCTTAAAGGGAAGGTGCCACTAGTTTTCTTGTAGTTTGTTTTTTTGTGAAATTAAGCTTAAAATAGTAATTAAAATGTGTCAATGCAATGTTTTCACTGTTTGCAAACATTTCTATATGAATAATATTTATGTTATTACAAATATATATATATTTACCACTAGGGGGAGCATTTTCCGTTTTAGACCTCAAGCAGCTATATGAGACTTACCAGCTTTACTGTTAGCAGCAAAATCGGGGAAGTAACTGCTGACATCACCATTTCCCTCCCCTTTTGGGTGGTCTAGTATCCCAGTGCCATTTTGTGGGTGACTGCCCTGTTATCTGCTATCACCAGCAATTACTGTCTGTCTCTCCCATCAGTCTCTCTCAGGCCGGTTTCACACCTCAGTGGCTCCGGTACGTGTGGTGACAGTTTCCTCACGTACCAGAGACACTGACACACGTAGACACATTAAAATGAATATGTCTCTGCAGATGTCAGTGTGTTTTCAGACCGTGTGTCCGTGTGCAAAACACGGAGACATGTCAGTGTTCGTGGAAGCGCACAAATCTCACGGATCCATTAAAGTCAAAGGGTGCGTGTAAACACGTACCGCACACGGATGCCATCCGTGTGCTGTCCGTGTTCGTTTTTTAATTCATAGGGTTAAAATGGAAAAAAATGTTTCAAAAAAAGGACACGGACAGCACACGGATGAGAAAAACAGACACACGGACAGCACACTGATGACACACGGATGGCCTACATGCACACACGGACACGGATAGCTCCGGGACCGTTTCCTCACGTACTGGAAAAAACTGGACGTGCGAGACTGGCCTCACCCAGATTACATGATTCTCTCACCCCCCTCCACAATGCCTGGCAATTCACTGCAGACCAGCAGCTCCTTATCTTAGGAAGGGATGAATCACAGCTCCAGCTGAGAGCTCCAGTTCCAGATAATGCTAATGGTACACAGTTCCTCCTTGATGTGTCTGTTATTCTGCCTTTGCTTTTCTCCTGCATTTTACTACTGTAAGCCCTAAGGCCATGTGCACACGTTCAGGATTGTTAGCGTTTTTTTCGCGTTTTTTCGCTATAAAAACGTGATAAAAACGCGAAAAAAAACGCTTACATAAGCCTCCTATTATTTACAGGGTATTCCGCATTTTTTGTGCAAATGTTGCGATTTTTTCCGCGAAAAAATCGCATAGCGGAAAAAAAAGCAACATGTTCATTAAAAATGCGGAATTGCAGGGATTCCGCACACCTAGGGGTCCATTGATCTGCTTACTTCCCGCACGGGGCTGTGCACACCATGCGGGAAGTAAGCAGATTATATGCGGTTGGTACCCAGGGTGGAGGAGAGGAGACTCTCCTCCACGGACTGGGCACCATATAAGTGGTCAAAAAATAAGAAATAAAATAATAAACAGTCCTATACTCACCCTCGATGTCTTGCCGCCTCCTCGCACGCTGCCGTTCGGTTTCTGTACCTGGTGTGCGCTGAAGGACCTCGCCGAATGACGTCACTGTCCTGTGATTGGTCGTGAGCGGTCATGTGACCGCTCACGTGACCGTGACGTCACGGGAGGTCCTGTGCGCACAGACCAGCTATACGGAACGGACGCCGGTGAGATGTCTGGGTGAGTATAAGCATTTTTTTATTTTTTTTATTATTTTTAAACATTCTATCTTTTACTATAGATGCTGCATAAGCTGCATCTATAGTAAAAAGTTGGTCACACTTGTCAAACGCTATGTTTGACAAGTGTGACCAACCTGTCAGTCAGTTTTCCAAGCGATGCTACAGATCGCAGGGAAAACTTTAGCATTCTGCAAGCTAATTACGCTTGCAGAATGCGAAAAAAACGCGAAAAAAACGGAAAAAAAACGCAAAAAAAAAAATGCGGATTTCTTGCAGAAAATTTCCGGTTTTCTTCAGGAATTTTCTGCAAGAAATCCGCAACGTGTGCACATACCCTTAAAGGGAACCTGTCACCACGTTTTTGGAAGATGGGATAAAAATAGCGTTAAATAGTGGCAGAGGTGGGCGTTACATTAGTGTGTGTGTTATGCGTTTATTACCCACCTAAGTTGCCGAAATAACTTTGCAAAGTCTCCGTTTTCGCCTGTCAATCAGGCTGGTCAGGTCGCATGGGCGTTGTCTTCCCCCAGATTTGGCGTAGTTTTCCGTTGGTGGCGTAGTGGTGTGCGCATGCCCAAAGTCCGGAATCCTCTTCCAGGGGATTTAAAATAGCGCGGTGTTCGTTATTGCATTGGTGATCGGTGGGCGCGGCCATCTTCCTTTGGCCGCGCGTGCGCAGAAGCGGCGCTCTGCTGGCCGCGGCTTCAGGAAAATGGCCGCCGCGATATCCATCTGCGCACGCGCGGCATCCCGCGGCCATTTTCCTGAAGCCGCGGCCAGCAGAGCGCCGCTTCTGCGCACGCGCGGCCAAAGGAAGATGGCCGCGCCCACCGATCACCAATGCAATAACGAACACCGCGCTATTTTAAATCCCCTGGAAGAGGATTCCGGACTTTGGGCATGCGCACACCACTACGCCACCAACGGAAAACTACGCCAAATCTGGGTGAAGACACCACGCCCATGTGACCTGACCAGCCTGATTGACAGGCGAAAACGGAGACTTTGCAAAGTTATTTCGGCAACTTAGGTGGGTAATAAACGCATAACACACACACTAATGTAACGCCCACCTCTGCCCCTATTTAACGCTATTTTTATCCCATCTTCCAAAAACGTGGTGACAGGTTCCCTTTAATCTAGGATCTGTTTTGCTGGAAGCAGTACTGCTTATGTTAGCAGATCCGAGGGCTCCATAAATATGGCAGCAGAACACTCTCACTACTGTGAATTGTGCAGCCCACAGGGGCGTGCCCAGTTCACAGCAGTGACTGCTCCATTAGGGTACTGTCACACATTGGCACTTTGATCGCTACGACGGTACGATCCGTGACGTTCCAGCGATATCCATACGATATCGCTGTGTCTGACACGCAGCAGCGATCAGGGATCCTGCTGAGAATCGTACGTCGTAGCAGATCATTTGGAATTTTCTTTCGTCGCTGGATCTCCCGCCGTCATCGCTGGATCGTTGTGTGTGACAGCGATCCAGCGATGCGTTCGCTTGTAACCAGGGTAAACATCGGGTTACTAAGCGCAGGGCCGCGCTTAGTAACCCGATGTTTACCGTGGTTACCAGCGTAAAAGTAAAAAAAAACAAACAGTACATACTCACATTCCGGTGTCTGTTCCCCGGCGTTCTGCTTCTCTGCACTGTGAGCGCCGGCCGGCCGGAAAGCGAGCACAGCGGTGACGTCACCGCTGTGCTTTCCGGCTGGCAGACACAGTGCAGAGAAGCAGAACGCCGGGGGACAGACGCCGGAATGTGAGTATGTACTGTTTGTTTTTTTTTACTTTTACGCTGGTAACCACGGTAAACATCGGGCTACTAAGCGCGGCCCTGCGCTTAGTAACCCGATGTTTACCCTGGTTACCCGGGGACTTCGGCATCGTTGGTCGCTGGAGAGCGGTCTGTGTGACAGCTCCCCAGCGACCACACAACCACTTACCAACGATCACGGCCAGGTCGTATCGCTGGTCGTGATCCTTGGTAAATCGTTTAGTGTGACAGTACCCTTACAATAGATATGGTCAGCGGGGGTCTGTTATCTCCTATGACCATGGGGTGCCGTATTATGACACTGATAGTCTCGTGTTGCTACTGTGAAAACAAGATGTCAGCCCTCAGTGCCTTCTTTAAACTCCTATAATATGTTTCAAATGCATTCAAAACTTGGTTATAACAGCATGTTATGTTACATTACATTCATTTATTAATGATCTACAAACGTGGTACATTCTTTTTAACAATATGGGTTTCTTGAGAACACTAATTCTGTTAACAACATAGCAGACAAAGTAGCCCACAACCTGACAGGCCCTTCTGGCATTTGCCAGAATTGCCAGATGGCCAGTCCAGCCCTGTAACCAGATAATTATTAACGCACACTGAACGGCAGAACAATGAAACCCAAAATACATGTTTCTTTTATCATTTTGCAGCGCCCCAGAGTCCTGGTCGTTGCAGTACTGTGGCTCCACCGCTAAGGGGGGCTATGGTATGTCTGATGGCACTGAAGGAGTTCATCTGACCAGGTATCACATACACCAATACATTTCACAGTCTGGCCTCCAGGGGGAGCTAAGGGTACTATTCATTAGGCCACTCCTCACAGTCTGGTAAAATTGGGGGTTAGGCAGGAAGTTAGAAAGAACGCTGACTGGGTACGAACCAGGCAACACCTTGTGGCAGAGGGTGTTGCAGGGGAAGATTCGGTAGGGTCCCTGTCAGGGGTGGGATCCTGACAGAGGCCTGGCAAACAGAAAGAAAGCTACGGGACCGCGCCTGCACTTCATAGCGGCGGTGCCCTAAGAAAGGACAAGAAGCGAGATTTATTGTGCTGAGTGAGAAACGAGATCAAAGCAAGAAGGAGAATACCAGTAGGAGTCGTGCTGTAAGATCGAGGCAACATCCTACTGAGGCGTAAACAACCGGCGGCCGGAACGCCGAGGAGGTACAGAGCTCTAAGCCATACTTCAAACCAACGGCAGGACAGTCAGTCACAGGCGGGCTGTCTCACCTAAATCACCTACGCAGACATAGGGGGCAACTTGTGGAGAGGGGCGACTCTAGGGTCCCGGAAGAGCTCCGAGCCTACCCGTCATACGGGTGCGTCCCAACCATAACACCTGGGAGGGACGGAAGATTAGCAGAAGATCATCTAATCGAGTTGTGAGGGAACACGAGAAACAGACACAACAGTTGTGGGGACTATCCCGTAAGCTCAGCAGGGGAGGACCACAACACATAGCGCTAGCAGGAAGGCACAGATTTCCACCTGCAAAGGGAACTCTGGAGGTGCCATTGGACCGGCCGGACTTGCGCAGCCCGGTTAACCGTACTCCGGATTGAGGACTTTGAGACCTTCAGTAAAGAGGTAAAGAGACTGCAACCTGGTGTCCTCGTTATTGACTGCGACCGGCACTACACTACCACCATCATCCACATCTATCACGGTGCGCCCCTCAGCAGGGTCACGGACCGGGTCTAGCCACCGTGACAACCCCAGAGCAGAGACTCAGAGGCCCGGTACCGGGTACCCCTCGGCCCTGCGGCGGTGGGGGCGCTCCAGAACTTGGCGTCACGAACAGGATCTACTTAAGCCTGAAGAATCAGGTCATGTGTGCCTTGGAATTGCGATTTATTGTGTTTGGACTGTGATTTATTGCAAAGACTGTGTATCGCAACTTGCCGCCAGAAGTTCCCGCCAAAACCGCCGCCATTACAGCACTAAGGAGAGTGCAGGAGGAGAAGAAGAAGGGCGTGGAGTGGGCGTAGACAAGCTGGAGAGCACGAAAGACAATGGCCGCCCAGTCTAAATATTTCTGCCCCTTGAGGACGTGTCCGTCAGCAGCCGAGATCCGCCTACTGATCCTCAATGGGGGGGGAGACAACGAAAGCGAAACCACCCACGAAGGAGAGAGCGGGAAAAGGACCAGGAAGAAGGAGTCAGCGACATGGAGGACGCCATGACGAGCCACCCGGGGTCGGAGCGTGGGGTAGGAGCAGAGGACTCCCCCAGCTACCCGAAGGGGCACCGCAACCAGGCCTCCACAGCTGATATTGACTTCCTGCAGGCCGGAGTGGATGAGCTCGGCGACCAACTCCGGCAGACGCAGCTGAGCACTGAGGCCGGGTGGAAGAAGACCATCATCGGGAGCCTCAAGAGACATCTGTCGGCAGCCTCGTCTGGTCCGGAGCAAGAAAGAAGTTCCAGCGCTCCGAAGCCAGAAAGCAAGGCCCTGCCAGAAAGCGAGATGCTGCAAACGGAGATGACAGCGCCGCAGCGCAAGGCCCTGCAACCAGCGTTCCAGATCCCAGCGGAGACGTAGCAGATCGGCACCGGAGGGACCGCATCTGAAGCAGGTATGAAGAACGACCCTGCCCCGCCAGCAGAGGACCTGCTGATAGGCCCCGTCACGGCACCCCCTCTCCCTGGGACCTATAGACTCCAGCGCCTTACACCCTGGGATCAGGCCCTGGGTATGGAGCACTTCTTAAAGGCCCCGATCTCGCCGATCACCTTGCCGAGCGAGGTCTATGCAGAGCTACGGCCGCCAGAGCGAGAGTAAACCTCGATGCCATGGATATGTAAATAGTTAACTGCTTGTTTCCCTGCTTTTTGCTGCTTTAAACCCGACTAGGGTTATTCTTAAAGGGATCCCTTTGTTGACCCGGGATCCCTATTGTTTTTGTTTGTTTTCTGCTTTTTGCACCAGTTATCAAGAACTGCTGAATCATGAACAATGCATGATACAAACTTCTTTTATATAGTTTGCACCTTCTTAAAGGTGCTCTCTACTGGTTTTACATAAAGACGGACTTTTTGCGAAGATACGGTTCTTGGAACCTGCACTGGAGTCCTTGCTGCATACGGACTTGCAGCTTGAGAAGTTGCACTACCTCATAGAGACTTGGTCCCCTCTTAAAGGGGATGTTCACATCCTGCACTTATGAACAGTGTTGCCTTAAGATGGTTGAATGGCAATAATGTCTTGAAAAAGAAAGTATTGATGATGTTGATATGTGAAAGTTAAATGTAACTAACTAGTTGATAGTAAGAAATGTTTAATAATGTGTTAGAGAATGAGGACAGGAAGTGAACCCGTAGGGGTTAGTGGTGAGTCCTCTTAGGAGCCATATAGAGATGGCTCAGTGATCTCAAACTGAAAGAAAAATATGTTCTATACTGTGTATAGTAGTGGAAGGACAGTGGGCTCGGGCGGAAAGGAGCGGTCCTGTAACAGAAAGGAGAGGCAGTAGGTCTGGAGCGGTTAGGACAGGCGGTCCTGCAGACGTAAAGTAGGAGAATGCATAAAAGTTAATTAGCCTTATATGTGATATAAGAAGGTCTTTAGTGGATTTAGCGAGTACGTCCTTAAAGGCAATGTTAAATTATTGTTCAGATTTTGCACTTAGTAGAATACCCGGTTGGGTAAGAAAAGTTATTTATAGTAAAGTTATTTAAAAGTATTTAACTATGTTTGTAACGTTCAAGTGTCCTCACCTCCCATAAAGGGAAGCTCTGTTAAAAAGTTGACTTGTACTTGCATTTTAAAAATTGTATGTCTTTTTGCTGACATGTATTGTTGTTTTCTTCCCAGTCCAGGAGTACTGGATTTAACCGGGGGGGGGGAATGCAGCGCCCCAGAGTCCTGGTCGTTGCAGTACTGTGGCTCCGCCGCTAAGGGGGGCTATGGTACATCTGATGGCATTGAAGGAGTTCATCTGACCAGGTGTCACATACACCAATACATTTCACAGTCTGGCCTCCAGGGGGAGCTAAGGTACTATTCATTAGGCCACTCCTCAGTGTTTGGTAAAACTGGGGGTTAGGCAGGAAGTTAGAAAGAACGCTGACTGGGTACGAACCGGGCAACACCTTGTGGCAGAGGGTGTTGCAGGGGAAGATTCGGTAGGGTCCCTGTCAGGGGTGGGATCCTGACAGAGGCCTGGCAATCAGAGAGAAAGCTACGGGACCGCGCCTGCACTTCATAGCGGCGGTGCCCTAAGAAAGGACAAGAAGCGAGATTTATTGTGCTGAGTGAGAAACGAGATCAAAGCAAGAAGGAGAATACCAGTAGGAGTCGTGCTGTAAGATCGAGGCAACATCCTACTGAGGCGTAAACAACCGGCGGCCGGAACGCCGAGGAGGTACAGAGCTCTAAGCCATACTTCAAACCAACGGCAGGACAGTCACAGGCGGGCTGTCTCACCTAAATCACCTACGCAGACATAGGGGGCAACTTGTGGAGAGGGGCGACTCTAGGGTCCCGGAAGAGCTCCGAGCCTACCCGTCATACGGGTGCGTCTCAACCATAACACCTGGGAGGGACGGAAGATTAGCAGAAGATCATCTAATCGAGTTGTGAGGGAACACGAGAAACAGACACAACAGTTGTGGGGACTATCCCGTAAGCTCAGCAGGGGAGGACCACAACACATAGCGCTAGCAGGAAGGCACAGATTTCCACCTGCAAAGGGAACTCTGGAGGTGCCATTGGACCGGCCGGACTTGCGCAGCCCGGTTAACCGTACTCCGGATTGAGGACTTTGAGACCTTCAGTAAAGAGGTAAAGAGACTGCAACCTGGTGTCCTCGTTATTGACTGCGACCGGCACTACACTACCACCATCATCCACATCTATCACGGTGCGCCCCTCAGCAGGGTCACGGACCGGGTCTAGCCACCGTGACAACCCCAGAGCAGAGACTCAGAGGCCCGGTACCGGGTACCCCTCGGCCCTGCGGTGGTGGGGGCGCTACAATTTCATTTTTACATTTCACTCCCATTTTTAGCACATTATATGATACTAGATGGTGGCCCGATTCTAATGCATCGGGTATTCTAGAATATGTATGTATATAGCAGCCGCATAGTATATAGCACAGGCCACGTAGTATATAGGAGCTATGTAGTATATAGCAGACAAATAGTACGTGGCCTGTGCTATATAGTATGTGGCTGCCATATACACACATATTCTAGAATACCAGATGCTTTAATACAGGCCACGCAATATATAACAGCCCAAACAGTATATAACACAGCCCACGTACTATGTAACACAGGCCACGCAGTATATAGCAGCCACGTAGTATATAACACAGGCGACGTAGTATATAACAGGCCACGCAATATATAGCACAGCCCACGCAGTACAAAACATAGGCCACACAGTAATTAACACTGCCCACGTAGTATATAGCAGCCATGTAGTATATAGTACTGCCCACGTAGTATATAGCAGCCATGTAGTATATAGTACTGCCCATATAGTATATAGCAGCCATGTAGTATATAGTACTGCCTACGTAGTATATAGCAGCCATGTAGTATATAGTATTGCCCACATAGTATATAGCAGCCATGTAGTATATAACGCAGCCCACGCAGTATTTAGCGAGACCGCTAAGTCTTCTGGGTAATTTCGCAATGCATCTCTGGGACCGGAAGCTGGCGGAAGGCGCGAGCGCATCGTCTAACTTAGTAGGGTGACGATAGCAGGTTTTTTTAATTATTATTTTTAACATTAGATTTTTTTACTATTGATGCTGCATAGGCAGCATCAATAGTAAAATGTTGGGGACACACAGGGTTAATAGCAGCGGTAACGTTACACGCGGCATAGCGCAGTACGTTACCGCTGGGATTAACCCTGTGTGAGCGGTGAGGGGAGTATGGAGAGGGCGCCGGGCACTGACTGCGGGGAGTATGGAGCGGGCGCCGGGCACTGACTGCAGGGGAGTAGGGAGGGACTAAGCGGACTGTGCCCGTCGCTGATTGGTCGCGGCAGCCATGACAGGCAGCTGGCGAGACCAATCAGCGACGCGGGATTTCCGTGACGGAAGTTGCAGACAGAAAGACGGAAGTACCCCTTAGACAATTATATATATATATATATATATATATATATATAGAAGGTGAATGGAGTTATTCAAAAGTACAACTCTGCACTCAAAAAAAAGCCATCAAAGCTATGTTCATACAAAAACAAATTAAGGGTCTTACAAGAAGTGGAAGAAAAAAAAATGAAAGAGTAAACAAAACAAAGATTGCCGATAATGGGGTTATATGTAAAAGAAAATACAGCGAGTCCTCAAAACTATGGCGATGACGTCTGTGCATGGGGCCAGTAAGGTCCAAAACAGCTTGGCCCTTTGGGGGGTCATATACCCAAGAAATGGACTATGTAACCATCATCTAATCATTAAAGAAGTTGTCCACTACAATAAACATTTTTTTTTTTTTTCATAAATCTTGCAATTATGTGCCACTGAAAACATCAACTGTCTTTATTTTAGCAATATTACCTTTTATCATGCTGTAGCAGCACATCTTCAGTGCTGGATCCAGCTCTCATGGGGTTAATCGACAACTTCCTTTCTCCTGACTTACTGTGCTCTAATACTACAAGTTCCATGATGCATTGCACTCGCCTATAACTCTGCACCTGGCACACCCACTCCAAAACACACCCAAACCCCTCCCTCCTCTCCCTCCTCTATCTTCAAAAAGATTTGTGATGTAATTTCTGTCCAACCTCCTCTTTTACATTTGTCCAACCCACACGCCATTACACACGGATAGATAGATAGATAGATAGATAGATAGATAGATAGATAGATAGATAGATAGATAGATAGATAGATAGATAGATAGATAGATAGATAACAAATAGACAGATAAGATAGATAGATAATAGATAGATAGATAGATAGATAGATAGATAGATAGATAGATAGATAGATAGATATGGGATGGATAGATAGATACATACAGATATATCTATGTCTATTTCTATAGATATATCCATATCCATGTTTCTAAACCCCTTCACTCCTGGAGCTTTTTTTCGTTTATCGCTCCCCTTCTTTCCAGAGCCATAATGTTTCCGTCAATATGGCCATGTGAGGGCTTATCTTTGGCGGGACAAGTTCTACTTTTGAACGACACCATTGGTTTTACCATGTCGTGTAACAGAAAATGTGAAAAAAAGTCAAAGTGCGATGAAATTGCAAAAAAAGTGCAATCCCACACTTGTTTTTTGCTTGGCTTTTTTGCTAGGTTCACTAAATGCTAAGGCTGTGCACACGTTGTGGATTTGATTGCAGATCCGCAGCATTTTTTGCCGCACACAATTGCATCAAATCCGCAGTGTAGTGAACAACCATTGTAAGCCTATGGGAGCCGCAGACTTGTTGTGCACATGCTGCGGAAAAAGTTGCACCAAAACGCAGCTTTTTTTTTTCCGGAGCATGTCACTTATTTTGTGCCAAACTGCAGCGTGTATGCACCCATAGACTTTCATTGAGTCGGGCACATCCGCAGTAAAACCGCACATGTAAAAAAGATCTGCAGTTTAGATGCGGATGTGGGTCCAAGAAACGCTGCAGTTCGGGAGGAGGGAAGTGTGTGGGCGGTGACGGTGTGCGTGTATGTGTGTGCGGACGGGGTCTGCGGGCTGTTCGGATGTGTGCGGCGCTGTGCGGGACTGTTCAGGTTTGTGCGGGGTCTGCGGGCTGTTCGGATGTGTGCGGGGCTGTGCGGGGGGGTCTTTTGGGGTGTGTGTGCAGGCATCATCCGATGGGACTACAAGTACGCAGCATCCAATTTGCAGCTCATTCGGATGTAATCCGGACAGTGGACACACACCCTACGCTATCCATACATCTATCAATAGATCTATAGATCTATCTATATGTAGATCTGTCTATCCATTTCATCTATCATCTATATGTCTATCTATCTGTGTGTAATTGAGTGTGGGTTGGACAATAATGACATCACAAATCGTTTTTTTTGTTCAATACTACATCTTTATTTAGCTTTCAAAAACGCACAAAAAACACGCAAAAACGCAACAAAAACCGCACCAAGAACTGCATCAAAACAACACAAAAAACCCGCATCAAAACCACGCAAAAAAACATGAAAAAATCGTGAAAAAATGCATCCAAAACGCAGCGGCATTTTTTGCAAGGAGATGCAGATTTTGTGCAGAAAATTCTGCACCCAAATCTGCAACGTGTGCACACAGCCTAAAACTGACCTGCCATTATGATTCTCCAGGTCATTACTAGTTCATAGACACCAAACATGTCTAGGTTATTTTTTATCTAAGCGGTGAAAAAAAAATCCAAAGTTTGCTAAAAAGAAATAAAATAATTGCGCCATTTTCCGATACCCGTAGCGTCTATATGTTCTGAGATATCGGGTCGGGTGAGGGCTAATTTTTTGCGCGCCGAGCTGAGGTTTTTAATCATACAACTTTTGTGCAGATACGTTCTTTTGATCGCCCATTATTGCATTTTAATGTAGTGTCGCGGCAACCAAAAAAACGTAATTTTGTCTTTTGATTTTTTTTTCTCGCTATGCCGTTTAGCGATCATGTACATTTTTTTTTGTATTGAAAACAGCTGACATGTTGCGGCTTTGAAGTGGGCTCACCGCGAAGCCCACCTCAAAGCGGGGGATACTGCCAGCTGACGTACTATTCCATCAGCTGGCAGAAAGGGGTTAATGAACAATATGTTTCAGTTAAAAAAAAAAAAATGGCATGGGCTTTCGCGAAATTTTCTGCACCAGAGGGGGAAAGCCGACGGCCGGGGGCCAATATTTGTAGCCTGCTATGAATATCAGCCCACAGCTGTCTGCGTAGCCTTTACTGGCTATTAAAAGAGGGGGATCCCAAAAAAAATGACGTGGGGTCCCCCTATATTTCATAGCCAGAAAGGCTAAGCCGACAGCTGCGGGCTGATATTCATAGCCTAGAGAGGGGCCATGGATATTGCCCCCCCCCCGGCTACAAATACCAGTCCGCAGCCGCCCCAGAAATGGCGCATCTGTAAGATGCACCAATTCTGGCACTTAGCCCCTCTCTTCCCACTCCCGAGTAGAGGTGGGATATGGGGTAATAAGGGGTTAATGTCACCTTGCTATTGTAAGGTGACATTAAGCCGGGTTAATAACGGAGTGGCGTCAATAAGACACCTATCCGTTATTAATCCAATAGTAATAAAGGGTTAATAAAACACACATTAGGAAAAAAGTATTTTATTATTCTTCATTTAACCATACTTACCATACTTCAGCGCCTGCAAAAAAATGTAAAATAATAAACCGTATACTACCTGTCCGTCGTAGTCCAATTAATAACGAGTGTCCCACGACGATCTTCCCTATAGAACAGTGACATCGGGTGATGTCACTGCTCTATAGGACCCTCAGTTACACACTGACAGGAGACAATGGCTCCTGCAGTGCATCACTGAGGTTACTATAGTTCACTGGTCTCACGTTATGGCAAAAAGCTGCATGGGAAATTTCTCACACAGCAATGCCATAAAGTGAGACTAGGGACTATTTTTTCACAGGGGCGCAGGAATACATTGTGGGGAATACATTGTGGAAGGATACCTTCCTCCCCTCATTGTGTTCCTGGAGCCCCTGGAGAGCGGTAGCATCAGCTGATGCTTCTGCTCTCCACGGGAGATTGTAGAGGGACACTCGTTTTAATTGGATTTCTGCGGATCAGGGAGTATATTGTTTGTTTATTATTTTAATATTTTTTACAGATGACACTGGCTTCGGGGAACAAAGTGACAAGTGATGGCGAGTATGTACTCTATGTTACATGTACTGTATGTCTATATGTATGTTGTATGTATGTACTGTATGTGGCATGTTGCATGATGTCGCATGCTGCATGTCGTCTCATGGCGCATGGCACATGCTGCATGTCGTCGCATGCTGCATATCGTCGCATGCTGCATGTCGTCGCATGTTGTCACATGTAGCATGGCACATTTCGGCGCATTTCGTCGCATGGCACATGTCGCCGCATGTTGTCTCATGTTGCATGCTGCATGGCGCATGTCGTCACATGGCGCATGTCGCCGCATGGTGCATGTCGTCGCATGTTGTCACATGTCGCATGCTGCATGTCATCGCATGGTGCATGCTGCATGTCATCGCATGCTGTATGTCGTTGCATGTTGTCACATGTAGCATGTCGCTTGGTGCATGTCGCATGCTGCATGATGTCACATGTCGCATTTCGTCGCATGTCGGCGCACGTTGTCTCATGTCGCATGCTGCATGGCGCATGTCGTCGCATGGCGCATGTCGTTGCATGTTGTCACATGTCGCTTGCTGCATGTCGTCACATGGCGCATGTCGTTGCATGCTGCATGTCGTCGCATGTTGTCACATGTAGCATGTCGCATGCTGCATGATGTCACATGTCGCATTTCGTCGCATGGCGCATGTCGGCGCATGTTGTCTCATGTCGCATGCTGCATGGCGCATGTCGTCGCATGGCGCATGTCGTTGCATGCTGTCACATGTCGCTTGCTGCATGTCGTCACATGGCGCATGTCGTCGCATGGCGCATGCTGCATGTCGTCGCATGTTGTCACATGTAGCATGTCGCATGGTGCATGTCACATGTCGCATGCTGCATGATGTCACATGTCGCATTTCGTCGCATGGCGCATGTTGTCTCATGTAACATGGTGCATGTCACATTTCGCATGCTGCATGTTGTCGCATGGTGCATGTCGTCACATGTCGCATGGCGCCGCATGGTGCATGTCATCGCATGTCCTGTATGTGTGTTCTATGTATGTATGTACTGTATACGTGTGTGTTTTTTGTTTTTTTTTTACATTCAACACATTAGCCGGATGATGGGACTACTACTGTCCCATCATTGGCTAATGTGTCACTGACTGTCACTGTAGCAGGCAGAGCCCGATGGGACTTGTAGCCCCATCGGACGATGCCTGCACACAGAGATGACGACGCCACCACCACCGCACAGCCACACTCCAGCACCTTCGGTTTCACCGCGCAGACCCCTGCTGTCGCACAGGCCACCACCACCGCACCGGCCGCCCCCACGGCACTGGCCGCCGCCGACGTACCGGCCGTGGCACCAGCCGCACATCTCGGCACATGAGCGCGGCCGGCCAGCAGATCCCAGCACAGCCCACCTGCCCCCAGCACAGCCCTGCAGGCAGCCCACAGCCCAGTCAGACTTGAGTGACTGCTGACTGTGCAGCTGGGACACACCTGTTGCTGACGTCACGTCAATTTCCAGAGTCTCGAAATTGACGTGACATCGGCGGAAATTAGCGGTGGCTGCAGCCTGGGCGTCACGTGACCCGGACTCAGCCGCCGCCATAGCGCCGCTCACAGGCGAAAACGGCAACAGAAGGTATTCATAAAATTCATTAGGGGCCTCGGGGGGATACATTGGGGGGTTAACTGAAAGTAGTGGACAACCCCTTTAATAAAGGCAATGTGCAAGCGGGGCAACCTCTACATAAAGCAAATTCCTTGCAATAATAAAAACTAATAAAATATATATGCAGGAGAGCTCCGCTACTCAGGGTATATTGGACTTTTCGAGCAGACATTGTGCTTTTTTGAACAAACATGAAGAGATTCGAATGGAAGCATCTTATTGGGCTTTAAAGGGAAGAGACATACTTTCCTGAGACCTAACCCACGCAGAAAAAGGCCAGCCATGGAAGTTAAAAAGCAAATTTAGCCCCCCAAAAATATTTTCTTTATACTTCTTCCTATAAGGACACAATATTATTATTATCATAATCAAAAAGTGGGTCCCAAAATGTTTTCCTTGCATAATACTCCAGTCAGATTGACAGTGTGCATAATTCTACAACGCCGTCATGGCCTTGTCATTGTGCAAGACAAAAATTAAAAAAGTGTATAGGAAAAAAAAAAAGGAATGTTTCATATTTGTTCTTCCAGACAGCATCGCTTCTCAGCCTCCCAGTTTCCTGATTTCAGGAGGGCACAAGGTTTCCCCAGCAGAAATAAAGTTTAGGCTAACGGCACAGCTGAACCACTGGGGTTCTTAAAGAGAACCTTTCACCGGTTTTGTCATATAACAACTAAAACTATGACCTTATTCAGCACCTGTGCTGCACTCCATGAATGCTTATATAACCCTCTGTATGCCACCCCACCCCAACCTTTTTAATGTTCTCCCACGCTGTATGGAAATCGGGTGGGTCCGTTCCAATATATGTGATTTCGGGCCTCTCCATTCCTTCCACCCCCGCTGCTGCTGCTCACCATTCTCCTTCTTGATGTGAATGACGACTCCCGTCAGCCACCTCACCGAGCGAAATCTTGCCCCAGTGCACAGAAATAGTGTGTCACAACTGTGCACTATGCTTTGCCCTACTGAGGTCAGAGCCGAAAACATAAGTGGAGCATAGGCCCACAGTAGGGCAAAGCATAGTGTGCAGGCACAGAATTTGCTGGACAATTAACGAAGGATGGAGAGCAGCAGAGGGGGAGGGATGGAGAGGCCCCAAACCACCCCCTCAAACCTGACCGAGAACATTGCCATACAATGTGGGAGAAATTAAAAAGGTTTTGGGGGAGCATATAGGGGGAGTCCAGGAATTATTTAAGCATTTATGGAGTGCAGTACAAGTACAGAATAAGGCTATAGTTTTAATTGTTATTTGACAAAACTGGAGACAGGTTCCCATTAGCCTGGTTGGATCCAGTGACCTGTCCTGCTTCAGAGCACCACTTGCAAGCTGTATGTGACATGTGTCAAGCAACTATTTTTGAGCTGCGATTTTGCTGTTGACAACAGAGCAGCTCTTCCTCTTTAAGGCTATTCGGTCGACAGGGTGTGACTACCGGCATCATACTGATCGACAGTCAGCTTCCCATAGGGAGGCAGTGGGGAGCTGGCTGTCAATCAACATGACATTGGCAGTCACGCCCAGAAGCCACAGAATCGCCTGTAAGTTCCCATGATGAGCTTTTGATGCATTTTATATGCTGCATATTTTCGCTGCGCAAAAAACCATCACAGCGTCTTATAGTTCCAGCAATTGTGTATAGGAATTTCATGCACACTGTGCTGTTTTTACTGAGCATAAACTGACCTGCAACACATGAATTTCTCTTGCAGGTATGATGTACAATAACAAATTGTATTGTGGTACCGTGTTAGCCAGAAAAATCGATGTGAATACTTTTCTGCCCAATGATGACAGAAGTATTCTAGGAGTGATACCTTTATTATGTATGGATTTTCCCCGTAGAATTGGATTAGATGGAGAAAATCCACAGGTTAAAAGTGCATGTTTACGCTGCAGAGGTGCACTAAAAATGCATTTAATAAGCATATGACTATCGATAGTTTTGTCAAAGCCAAATACCAGGAAGTATCAAAGACGAAGCAACTTTATTTAAAATCTGAATGGAACAAATGAAAATGGCAGTGCAAATTCCTTCTGCGTTAAGAAATCCTTGCATTACAGCAAATTGCTTGAGAAAGGGTGGTGTCCAGTTCCTTTCAGACAACCTCACCCCAAGGCCAATTTTATACATCTGTAAGGCCCCTTTCACACATCAGTTTCTTGCCATCAGTCGCAATCCGTCGAATTTTGAAAAAAAACGAATACGGCGACTGATGCCGCCGGATCAGTTTTTTTCTCATAGACTTGTTTTAGCGACGGATTGAGATGGATGGCCTCACGTTTCATCCGTCGTTCGCCGGATCCGTTGAAAATTGTTTGTCAGGCGGCCGGAGACAATGGACAAATGTTTTTTGTGTACGTCGAAAAAATGGACAGCGACGGTTCCGATGCCATCCGTCATTTGCTAGAATGGAAACCTATGGCACCGGTTCCGTCAAATGACGGAATCCAGCGACGGATTCCATTTTTTTTTTTTTTTAACTGAGCATGCTCCGATCCAATTAGCCAGATCCACTAGTCGGACCTGTCCAAAAAACGGATCCATTGCATCAGTTTTTCACAATCTGCGACAGATCAGTCAATCCGTCGAGCCAACAGATTGTGACTGACTAATAAGGGTTGTGAGAGATAATCGTACCTTCAGTTTTCCTCGCTGTAAGGCCGGCCTCACACTGGGCGTAAGACAATACGCCACGTATTATACATCCGTACTACGGCCGTAATACGGAGAAATGTTCCCAAAATATTGATCCGTAGTCAGGGTGTGTCAGCGTATTTTGCGCATGGCATCCTCCGTATGTAATCCATATGGCATCCGTACTGCGAGATTTTCGCGCAGGCTTGCAAAACCGACATCTAATGGATTTATGTGCTCAAATGTTCGGGAAAACATATATACAGTATATATATATATATATATGTCATTGAGACACATATATATATATTCTGTATTTAGATTTCATTCAGCGCGATATGTGTTAAAAGCCGGTAATTCAATTACCGGCTTCTCATTTCTCCTGCACAAACCCGACATGAGACATGGTTTTCATACAGTAAACCATCTCATATCCCCTTTTTTTTTTGCATATTCCACACTACTAATGTTAGTAGTGTGTATGTGCAAAATTTCAGCACTGTAGCTGCTGAAATAAAGGGTTAAATGGCGGAAAAAATTGGCGTGGGCTCCCGCGCAATTTTCTCCGCCAGAATGGTAAAGCCAGTGACTGAGGGCAGATATTAATAGCCAGGAGAGGGTCCATGGTTATTGGCCCCCCCCGTGGCTACAAACATCTGCCCCCAGCCACCCCAGAAAAGGCACATCTGGAAGATGCGCCTATTCTGGCACTTGGCCACTCTCTTCCCACTCCCTGTAGCGGTGGGATATGGGGTAATGAAGGGTTAATGCCACCTTGCTATTGGAAGGTGACATTAAGCCAGATTAATAATGGAGAGGCGTCAATTATGACACCTATCCATTATTAATCCAATTGTTTGAAAGGGTTAAAAAAACACACACACATGATTTAAAAGTATTTTAATGAAATAAACACAGCGGTTGTTGTAATAATTTATTGTTCTCTCAATCCATCAGGAACACCCTCGCTTGGAAAAATAATAAACGCACAAGATACATACCTTCTGGTGAACCGTCCCGTCCCACGAAGTAATCCATCTGAAGGGGTTAACTAATATTACAGGCAGAGCTGCGATAAACCACTCGCTCGTGCCTGTAATCCCCGGGTGCTGAAAGGAAAGCAGGATCTGTACTTACATTGAGTCGCGGTGAGGCGCCCTCTGCTGGATGTTCTCATGAACTGCAGCCTGGGAACTTTTTCCCACGCTCCAGGTCATATGAGGACATCCAGCAGGGGGCGCATCACCGCGACTGAGGGAAATGTAGGTCAATGACCTACATTTCATTCATTCGCCGGGGATTACAGGCACGGAGCACAGCTGCATTTAGCAGGGCTCCTGCCTGTAATATTAGTTAACCCCTTCAGATGGATTACTTCATGGGACGAGACGGTTCACCAGAAGGTATGTATCTTGTGCGTTTATTATTTTTCCAAGCGAGGGTGTTCCTGATGGATTGAGAGAACAATAAATTATTACAACAACCGCTGTGTTTATTTCATTAAAATACTTTTAAATCATGTGTGTGTTTTTTTTTTAACCCTTTCAAACAATTGGATTAATAATGGATAGGTGTCATAATTGACGCCTCTCCATTATTAATCTGGCTTAATGTCACCTTCCAATAGCAAGGTGGCATTAACCCTTCATTACCCCATATCCCACCGCTACACGGGAGTGGGAAGAGAGTGGCCAAGTGCCAGAATAGGCGCATCTTCCAGATGTGCCTTTTCTGGGGTGGCTGGGGGCAGATGTTTGTAGCCACGGGGGGGCCAATAACCATGGACCCTCTCCTGGCTATTAATATCTGCCCTCAGTCACTGGCTTTACCGCTCTGGCGGAGAAAATTGCGCGGGAGCCCACGCCAATTTTTTCCGCCATTTAACCCTTTATTTCAGCAGCTACAGCGCTGAAATTTTGCACATACACACTACTAACATTAGTAGTGTGGAATATGCAAAAAAAAAGGGGATATGAGATGGTTTACTGTATGTAAACCATGTCTCATATCCTGTCGGGTTTGTGCAGGAGAAATGAAAAGCCGGCAATTGAATTACCGACTTTTCACTAACACCGCTGCGTATTTCTCGCAAGTCACACTGCTGGTCAGTGTGGAATCCGTATTTTTCTCGCCCCCATAGACTTTCATTGGCGATTTTTTTTGCGCAATACGGTGACAAACGCAGCATGCTGCGATTTTGTACGGCCGTAGAAAGCCGTATAATACTGAACCGTAATATACGGCTAATAGGAGCAGCCCCATTGAGAATAATTGTGCAGTTTATTTTGCGAGTTTTACGGACGTAGTTTATGCGCTCATACGTCCGTAAAACTCGCTAGTGTGAGGCCGGCCTAAGGCAGACAGGACCAATGCTGCTCAGCGGCCAAAGAGGTGATGCAGACCAGGGATTGTGCAATCCAGACTTGTTTATTTGTACATCTGGACATACAGCGTATAACTGGTAATACAGTACTTTCTCCAGAAATGCAGGTGTAGACAAGGTACAGTAAGATGTAGCACCAAGTATGACTGCAAGTGTGAGCAGCAAGAGGTTGAAAGACTGATGCCTTCCTAAGCCCGGTTCAAGCGTGTCCTCTCACAACAGCATGAAACTGAAAATGAAATGGCTGCCAGAGGAAGAGAAGACTTGACCCCTGAACTGGAAGTGAAAGACATGCCCACAAGAATTAATGAATAACAAGCTGCCATACGGAAAAAGGCCATTGGGTGGCAGCAGAGTAAAATATAACAACATACGGTACATAGAAAATACCATACATAGAAACTGAAGCGCATAGCTTACATGGAACAGCACACCCAACAAGAAAAATCAAAGGTTTAAATAAATCCATAAAGATGAAAGAAGCGTGAAAGTTGTGAAGAGGACGTTTCTGAAAGGAGAATTACGGGTTAAGCCTAGGGTCACACAACCATATATTCTCTTATGTGAGAGAATTAGGTCAATTATGTAAGTTACACACTAATCAAAGTATGACCATAGCGAACGCATAGTGCAATTCGATTCTCCAGAATGGGGAGAAATAAGTGTCTCCATCTTCTCCTGTGTGTCAGTCTGTGGAAATTAGACTACACTCAGATGTCATCCAAGTGCAGTCCAATGGTTTCCACGCACTCATGACTTGTATACCCAAGTGTGATCTGAAAATCGGATCAAACTCTTGCTTGCAGCAATTTCTTCTTAGGCTCAATCTGAGGAAAAAAAAAAATCTAAAAAATGCACCGAAGGCACCATACCATAACATTGGTCTGGGTGAGATCTGATGTTTTGTCAGATGACCCTCGGACTGAAAATGCGCTCGTCTGCACCTGCCCTAATGGAAGGTGAGGAATAGGTCCCTTAGATGACTAAGAAAATTTATATTACAGAGTTCCAGGTAATTACACATCTTATTGTTTTGTCAAAGAAATTATTTTACAAAAATCAGTTGTGTCAACCTACAGTTATTTGGATCTCTGTTTAAAGGGAACCTATCACCCCGTTTTTTAAAGATTAGATAAAAATAGTGTGAAATAGGGGCAGAGCTGGGCTTTACATTACTGCCTTTTTGGTGCCTTTACACCCCCGTTAGGCTGCCGAAATACCTTTGTGAAGTGGCCGTTTTCTGCTGTCACTCAAGTTGGTCAGGTCGGATGGGCGTGGTCACAGCGCTGTTTCTCCCCCAGATCAGGCTCATCATTACGTTGGTGGCGTAGTGGTGTGCGCATGTCCAAAGCGAAGATCCACTGCCCAGGAGATTCAAAACAGCGCGGTCTTCGCTATTCGCCATTTACCGGTGGGCGCGGCCATCTTTCCTGTGGCCGCGCGTGCGCAGATGGAGCGCTCTGCTGCCCGGGGCTTCAGGAAAATGGCCGCGGGATTCCGCGCGTGCGCAGATGGAGATCGCGGCGGCCATTTTCCTGAAGCCCCGGGCAGCAGAGCGCTCCATCTGCGCACGCGCGGCCACAGGAAAGATGGCCGCGCCCACCGGTAAACGGCGAATAGCGAAGACCGCGCTGTTTTGAATCTCCTGGGCAGTGGATCTTCGCTTTGGACATGCGCACACCACTACGCCACCAACGTAATGATGAGCCTGATCTGGGGGAGAAACAGCGCTGTGACCACGCCCATCCGACCTGACCAACTTGAGTGACAGCAGAAAACGGCCACTTCACAAAGGTATTTCGGCAGCCTAACGGGGGTGTAAAGGCACCAAAAAGGCAGTAATGTAAAGCCCAGCTCTGCCCCTATTTCACACTATTTTTATCTAATCTTTAAAAAACGGGGTGATAGGTTCCCTTTAACAGCAACGTATTCAACTGTCAAAGAAATCCTGTCTTATTTGAAATGCTAACCAAACTTTCTAACAGACTGGGTGTGTCTCAAGGAGTTTCCTGCAAAAATGGTGTATTGTGACTATGTCAACATAACACACCCATCACAAAGAGCACACATTACAGGTTTCATTCCTCCTGCACAAGGATTTACTACACCAAGCTGGAGAGGAGTCCAGGAAAAGTTTCTATTTCTGAAAGCGTGTGACAAAACTTGCAAAACCACAAAGATATCCCAACAACAAAGACAACCACAAGAGGACATGCAAGTGTGCTCAATAACAGACACCCACAAGACCCTAAACGTCAGTGTGTCCTCAGAAAACACTGCAGCCACAAGTAGTACTATGATACTCAGCAGCCACAATAAGTGGCAGTAATTTTAACCCTGCGCATTTGAGCCAGTTGTCTTAAGACATTTTTACCATTAAGATTAAAACTGATGAAAATGAACAATTTCAACCATATTGATCATTTACCGGGTAAAGGAAAACTAAAGGGCTACTTGCAGGAATTGAAGAAAATAATAAATATCTAAAAACATTCTAAAATAAAATTCCTGAATACATTTAACAAGCAAATTACAATAACTTTGTCTATGAATGTAATTACAGAAACCTGCCCTGGAATCTTAGAAAAACTGAAGAAAAAAAACCATAATGAGAATCTACCCTGTATTACGTACGAGAATAGTAGTAGGACATAGAAATAACATACGGTACTTCGCTAACACTATTTTCATCAACTACTTTTATCAGTTTTTTTCTATTAAAAGGGTTACAGTGTGAACCAACTTGTGCTTTCACTCTTTTCTTTGATTTTGCTGTAGTTTCTTGTACTTTCTGCAGAGGTGAGGCTCCCCCGTTTGAGCTAGACATTTCATCTATAGCTTCCCATGGCTAGGTTGTCTTCACAGTCAGACCCCAGTCCTTCTCTGCCCCCATCTACATTGAGGTCGGCTGACACAAGGTGGGGTTTGAATACTACAGAGTAGGACCATCACGATTGGGTACACTTGTTGCAGTGGAATGGCTTATGCCTTTTTTTTTTTTTTTTTTATCAAAATAGTGTTAGCCAAGTACCCGGGTTATATACATGTACTATTACTACTCACATACATTTACTACAGGGTATATGCTCTTGCTTTAAGTTCACACGTTGTGTTTTTCAGTATTTTTTTGCTGTTTTATATGCAAAATAAAAGTTGCTTTTTACCATACCAGCAAAAGCTAGGAGATTACAGAAATCTCGTGCACACTTTTTTCTGACTGAATTCTAAAACTGCAGTATTTTTGTAATCTGCACCATGTCACTTCATTCAGTGTTTGTGTAGTGTACTTTTAAGGCCTCTTTCACACATCCGTCGGTACGGGGCCGTCGCAAACCGTCGGCCCGACGTACCGACAGGCGTTGTGCACAATTGTGCACAACGTGGGCAGCGGATGCAGTCTTACAACGCATCCGCTGCCCATTGTGATGAGCGGGGAGGAGGGGGCGAAGTTCCGGCCGCGCATGCGCGGTCGGAAATGGCGGACACGTCGCACAAAAAAAGTTCCATTGAACTTTTTTTGTGCGTTGCGTCCGCCAAAACACGACGGATCCGTCGCACGACGGATGCGACGTGTGCCCATCCGTCGCTAATACAAGTCTATGGGCAAAAAAACGCATCCTGCAAGCACATTTGCAGGATCCGTTTTTTGCCCATAACGACGGATTGCGACGGAGAACAAAAGACGGAAGTGTGAAAGTAGCCTTACCCATAAAAAGCAATAAGTGGAAAAAAATGTAACAGCGTTTTTTGTGGCGATTTTTATTGAATAAAACAGTTTTAACCCATTATCTACCAATGTCCTTTTTTTTGGGACGCCTAATCTTTAGCTTCTAGCAACTAAGATTTTATTATTTTTATAATTAGGTCCAATTTTTTGTGTTGTGTTTGTAAAATTGATGTTTTCAAAATAGGAAATCATGTCATTGTCATTTTTAATTGAATATTGGGACGCCCTTTTCTGAAAAATCCATACTTGTAAAAAATTTAATTGTCAAGTAATGAGTTAAGCATGTACTGTAGATAAAGCCCACATGTAATCCAAACCTCAAAAATACGACAACCGTTGTGAAAAAGCTGGAAGTCTGTGGTTTTAAACAGCATTTTTCCTGCAGAAAAAAAATGCAGCATGTGAACATATCATAAGGCCTCAATATACATTAAACTAGTGTTGGTCAATGTTTATGGGGCCTGGAGAACATCAGGGGAGATGTCTAATTTTAGACTGCCTTTCACTTTTGCTCTCCCGGAGATAAGCTGTCGCCAGATGAATCAGTGATGGCTCTATCATAGAGTAGTGCAAAAAAGGAACAGCATCCCATCCAGGTGATGAAAGATTAAAAGAGCTTTATTCTGCCATGATGCAACATTTTGACCATTATAGGTATTTATCAAGCATGGGATGCTGTTCTTTTTTGTACTGGTCTGTGTTTTCTTTTCCAATTGAGCCAATGGACTGGAATGTGCACCCCTGCATTAGAGTGCTGTCGGCTGCTCCCTATTTCTACTTGGCTCTATCATAGAGAACACAGGGAGTTTTCAACTGTAACAAGCTTATCTCGGTATGGGTGAGAAGGCAGAGATGGCTGCCGGAGAGATGATCAGCTGAACCAACATCCAGCCAACAGCCATAGAGTGTATGGGGGAGGGGGCTTTAGGAAGAAGCCTATGAGCACGTGCAATGGGCAGCTCTGCTGCTGTGATCTGAACATAGATGGTTTTGCATCATGTAGTATTAGGCTATGTGCACACGTTCAGGATTTTAGCATTTTTTCCGCCGTTTTCCGCAAAAAAAACCGCTTTACATAAGCATCCCATCATTTTTAATACATTCCGCATTTTTTGTGCACATGCTGCATTTTTTTCCGCAGCGGAATCGCATTCCGGAAAAAAACACAGCATGTTCTTTCTTTGTGCGGAATCGCGGGGATTACGCACACATAGGAATGCATTGATCTGCTTACTTCAGCATGGGGATATGCTCTCCTCCTGGCCCTGGGAACCAGATACCAGTTAAAAAAAGAAAAAAAATAATAAAAAATCATGATATTCTCACCTTCTGTCGGCCCCCGCAGCCTTCCGCTCCTTGCGATGCTCCCATTCCCAATAATGCCTTGCGACATTTACCTGTGATGACGTAGCGGTCTCGCGAGACCGCTACATCATCTGGGGTCATTGCCACGAGGCATTACTGGGAACAGGAGCTGCCGGGAGCATTGCGAGGAGCGGGAAGGCCGCGGGGGCCGACGGAAGGTGAGAATATCATGATTATTTATTATTTTTAACAATATATTTTCTTTACTATTGATGCTGCATAGGCAGCATCAATAGTAAAAAGTTGGTCACACTTGTCAAACACTATGTTTGATAAGTGTGACCAACCTGTCTATCAGTTTTCCAAGCGATGCTACAGATCGCTTGGAAAACGCTAGCATTCTGCAAGCTAATTACGCTTGCAAAACGCTAGTGTTTAGCAGGAATACGCATGTGCATGCCAATTCTGCATGCGTATTTCCCACGGCAGCGAGTTGCAGAATTGCCGCGGAAATTTTCACGGCAATTCTGCAACGTGTGCACATAGCCTGAGGAAGATATAAATGCGCTAATCTGTACAGTGCCCTCAACTTAAATGTATATAAGTAAAATGCAAATTAAATAGGACATTCAATAAAAGGTAAGGATTACACTGTGCCTATGTAATGTGAATAGGTGGATTCTTCAGTCATCGGAAAATAGAAAAGTTGTGAAGCACCAAGGTCTGTACTGTAATGTTTCATGTGATGCTTCGCTGGGAAATCCAAAAGAACTTGAAAGAAAAAAAAATGCCACTTCCAGCCAATCAGACGTTTGTTTGGGGTATGGAAATCCTAAACACTGGAGGGTAGGTAACAATATACATCATTATCAGAAGCAGAAAGCCATTGGATTTTTAAATTAAATAAATTTAATCCAACAGGCTTAAATAGTGGAATTTAGGGGCTGGAATGGGATTGGTATGGTGTCATCTATATTTACCTATAAAACATCACGTAGTGCCTTGAAGCAGTAATCCCTGATGAAGGAGGACTATCCCTTTGAAACTCATAGGATTGCTTTGTATTCCTTTTTGCCCAAGGATGCACCCCTAGCAAGTGACGTCACCTTGGCTGGAAGTGGCATTTTTTCTTTGGAGTGTTTGCACCGAATCTGTACCGGATTTCCCAGCGAAGCATCACATGAACCATTACAGTACAGACCTTGGAACTTCACAACTTTTCTATTTTCCGATGACTAAAGAATCCACCTATTCAGGTGTCGGACACAGACTCAACATGTCGTATCCTATTCACATTACATAGGCACAGTGTAATCCTTACCTTTTACGGAGTGTCCTATTTCATTTGTATTTTACTTTGTATACATTTAAATTGGGTGTACTGTTCATATTGGCCAAGTTAAATCTTCCGTTCTCCAATTTAGTATTTGCAAACAGTTAGTCAGCGTGTTATTTTATGCAGCTTTTTTGCACAATAAGATAGTGAGAGCCCTTATGTACATCTTATACAGTATAGCATGTGGTATCAGCTATATAACAAGACGTTTGTCAGTATAATTCTCTAGCGATTACTTCCATAGACAAGTGATTTGCCAATTATATGCATTTATTGAGACTGACTTTCCCTTGAAATGTTTTTCTTGCGTGTATCACGCTAGTCTGAAACGTTCAGTTTGTAAAATGATCATTTGACAGTTTTGAAGTTATTTTCTCTCTTATGTGCCATTTTCCACCAACAAAATGAACCATGCTGGACTCCACAACTACAAAATATAAATGTGGCAGCACTTACCTGATATGACCAACTAACTCGATCAACTTGTGGCTGAAAAAATAAGCAGTCAGTTCAGAAATGTGGCTCAGGACTGAGCAGACACCAAACAATGTTGTGGTTCCATTAAGGTCTTCGAGATGCCAGAAAAGGAAGGTGAAGACATATCCATAGCCAAATCCCATGAACCAGGCTACAAACAGAACAGATCCGTACTGTACGGTGCAAATGATCTTGACTAGATCCCAAAATCTGAAATGCTCGACCATCTCTTCCTCACTTCTTCCTTCATTCGGATTTTGCACTGGAGATGGTGTTTGGGCACTTGTCTCCTCAGGAGAGATTTCCAAGTCTTCCCTGCGCTCTTCACTTGGTTTTAAATGATGGTAATAAAAGTGAAATTGTGTTGAGACAATGAGCGCTACAGACATCAGAACACCAAAGACAATAAAGGCAATGCGGTAATTCTTGTAGTCAGGCTCCGTGCAGCCTTCTCCTTCAATTACCACATTGATGTGGGTGTGATCTATTCCTATTCCTATAGACAACATTGCTAGTCCCCAGCCAAGTGATCCCCACATCCTCTGCAATCCATAGCGGTCTCTGTGTTTGCCCAAATATTGGAGTGTTATTGTATCTACAATAGTAACAGCTGGGGCGCTGAAAAACTCTCCAATAATAACCACTAACAGAATTAACAGGAATATGGTTTCTACATCTTCTTGGTTATACTGTAACATGGCATTAGGATTCCTTGTGGTGGTGGTGGTAATGATGGTCGTTGTAATATTTCCATCAGGACCAGCCAATGCTGGGGTGCTAGTGCCATTTACAACTTCTCTGACTACGCGACGGAAAGGGTTGGAAACCTGTTTGCTAAATAACTTTTCAGAATTAGAGACTTCCCATGCAAGAGGGTTATCCAGCAGATCCCTCTTCTGCCTGTTTTTGGTTACTATACCGCTTTCTTTGGTAATTTGGGTTAGAGGCATAGGGGTTGTGTTAAAGGGACTGGAGTTTGTAGGTTTAACTGGAATAGGGATATTAGGCACACAAAGTAAAGCTGCTGGTTTCACAAATCCAATCCCCAAATTGAATAACACCCAGCAAAGTACTGAAAACAGTAAGACTATCTTTCCCTTTCTGAATCTGTCAGCTATTACTCCCCAGAAGGGAGCACTGCAAAATTCTATAAAATATCTAATGCCAACTAATAACCCGCTTTGGGTGGGGGACATGCCCAACTGTTTATAGTACACTGCTAATAAAGGATAGAGAGACCCATAAGCAGAGTAAAAAAAGAAGTAGAACACTTTGGATATCAGAAGGTCATTGTTAATCTTGATGCAGTGCTTTTCCAGCCAGTCCAAGTCCTGATCTTCTGTGGCCAAATTATCAGGAATTTCAGCATTTCCACTACTTTCCACAGCTTGTTCTGTGGAGACACCATTGAAAGGATCAGCAAGAACATATTTCCTTTTCTGTTCCTCCTCATCCTCAGATAATATGGCAACTTTATCTCTTGTAGCCATGGCCATTCAGAAGTAGCTAATTTCTAGCAAGATCCTAGGACATCAGCCCTGAAAGAAACAGAAGAGCGAAATGTGAAGCGTGACATACAGTATTGTGCTGTATCATAGTAAATCTACTGTGCAGAGATACAGGGGTATCATTTTGCCACTGTGACAAACCATGTGAAAGCTGTTCTGGAGAATCAGTCCACTCTCAACACATAAAAATCAAACAAGCAAAAAGGTAGATGTTAAAACTCGTTGGAAAAAAAAAAAAAGAAATAGAGAACGAATATTTACAAGCTGGTAATTTGGGGAGAAAAGAAAACTGTTGGGGAGAAACTATAAAAAAATACAAAGCATTGGGGAGATCAAAACTGGAAAGTGAGAAATGGAATAAGTGGCCTGCAGCAACCAATCAGAAGGCTGCTTTGACTTTACTGATGAGCCACTGAACTAGAGCTGGAGTTTACTGCTTACCACGTCCAATGTTCCCCTCTGCTTCCAGTCCCTCCAGATTGAGGAATCTCACCAATAATTTACGGAGACCGATTTGTGATCTGAATCACAGGCATATATTAAGATCTATTAGTTTGTCAGTTTTTGTACCTGCTACTCAGCACGGGGTGGAGTGCTACCTCTTATTTCACAGGTATCCAACATAGAGCTCATTTCATGTTGTAACCCACAGTACTCATCCACAATCACTGCTGGGACAGCGGTGATAATAGAACGTTAGTAAGTTCTCTACTTTTTATTAGGAACAGCTACAAATATTGTTTTCCATAGACAACACCTGAAGCTTTCCCTGCATTACATATAGGACTCCATATTGTGCAGACTCGCACTTCAGATGGTCTGTAACAATGGCTGATGTCATGAAGAAATGATCCCTTCTGTCACCACACCTTGTCTGACATACAGCACTCTGAACCAGATGGCTAATTATTAACATCACTGTGTCAGAACACGGAAATGGACACACCAGCTGATCATTACTAATCACGGCAGAAAAAAGAGGCCGAAAAGACACTTTGGATAAACTGGAGCCAAATTTATACTGGTTTGTAGCCAGAAAATTACTACATAAAAAGTCTATTCATACCATAATAAAGAATTCAAAAACTGAAATCTACAGCAAGCATGCGATAAAAGCCGCATACAGTTATTATTATTACTTATTATAGCGACATTTATTCCACGGTGCTTTACATGTGAGGAGGTGTATACATAATAAAAACAAGTACAATAATCTTGAACAATACAAGTCACAACTGGTACTGGAGGAGAGAGGACCCTGCCCACGAGGGCTCACAGTATACAAGGGATGGGTGAGGATACAGTAGGTGAGGATAGAGCTGGTCGTGCAGTGGTTGGGTCGATTGCTGGTTACTGCAGGTTGTAGGCTTGCCGGAAGAGGTAGGTCTTCAGGTTCTTTTTGAAGGTTTCGATGGCAGGCAGGGCCGTATTTAGAGTTTCTGCTGCCCTAGGCACTTTTCGTGCTGCCTACCCCATTGGCGAGTATGACTAATGCAGATACTATCGGCAGTAACTTAGGCTACTTTCACATCAGCGATTTTTTACATTTGCGGCAGATCCGGCAGTTTTTCCGCATCCGTAACGGATCACTTATGGCAACACTGTGTTCAGCCTCATTCATTCCCTATGGGACTTGCGGCACTTGCGGTTTTGCTGCAATCCGGCAAATGCGGTACTTGCAGCAACAGGAAAAAAAATGCTGCTAGCAGTGTTTTTTTTGTCTCACCTCAAGTGCCGCACATGTCCGCAAGTCCCATAGGGAATGAATGAGGCCGAACGCAGAGTTGCCGGCCCGTAAGTGATATGTTACGCGACAGATGCGGAAAAACTGCAGTATCTGCCGCGAACGGAGAAAATCGCTGATGTGAAAGTAGCCTTAGCAAACCTTTCCATTAGTTGTCATGTGAGAATCTGGTGGATCTCATACACTGTACATGGTCAGTTGATTCTGCCACAGTTGCAAGGTTTGGCTGACAGATTTTTAAGGAGAATCTGTCAGTCGATTCATACTACCAAAACCACGGGCAGCATCACTCAAGACTGCAAACAGGGAAGTTTATCTCTGCAATGCTCGGACGTTTCAGAGAGAATAGTTTGAAGAGCTGGATGGGTAATTTAGTGAGAACTGACTAATCTGTTGCTATCGTCTGTGGGCTTCTCCCTCCATGTCTCTAGATCAGGGGTGGGCAATTTATTTTCCCGAGGGGCCAGACGAAAGACCATGACTG
The DNA here is from genome assembly GCF_051348905.1 of Ranitomeya variabilis. Taxonomy (NCBI): domain Eukaryota; kingdom Metazoa; phylum Chordata; class Amphibia; order Anura; family Dendrobatidae; genus Ranitomeya; species Ranitomeya variabilis. The sequence continues at coordinate 110,739,205 of NC_135238.1, read as the reverse complement.
TTGTGGAGGCCGAACCAATAGCATGAAAATAATTCTACTCAATATTAATTAATATTAATTGTATCACTTAATATTGAGCAGAATTAAGTATGCTGACACCCCCTATATATCTTTAAACCCCCCACAGCCCCTTATATACAGCATGAGTCTCACACAGCCTCCCCATATACAGCATGAGCCCCACATGACCTCCCTATATACAGAATGAGCCCCACACAGCCTCCCCATATACTGCATGAGCCCCACACAGCCTCCCTATATAGAGCATGAGCCCCACACAGCCTCCCCATATACTGCATGAGCCCCACACAGCCTCCCCATATACTGCATGAGCCCCACACAGCCTCCCTATATACAGCATGAGCCCCACACAGCCTCTCCATATACAGCATGAGCCCCACACAGCCTCCCCATATACAGCATGAGACCAGCCTCTCATCTCTCCTCAGCAGCCTCCCCTCTCCAGCCTCTCATCTCCTCTCCTCAGCAGCCTCCCCTCTCCAGCCTCTCATCCCCTCTCCTCACCAGCCTCTCATATCCTCCCCTTAGCAGCCTCCCCTCTCCTCACTCACATCAGCAGCCTCTCATCTCCTCACCAGCCTCTCATCTCCTCACCAGCCTCTCATCTCCTCTCCTCAGAAGCCTCTCATATCCTCCCCTCTCCTCACCTCAGCATCCTCTCATCTCCTCACCAGCCTCCCCTCACCAGCCTCTCATCTCCTCAGCAGCCTCCCCTCACCAGCCTCTCATCTCCTCAGCAGCCTCCCCTCACTAGCCTCTCATCTCAGCAGCCTCCCCTCACCAGCCTCATCTCTCCTTTTCAGCCTCTCATCCCCTCACCTTTCCAGCCTCTCAGCTCCTCTCCTTACCAGCCTCATCTCTCCTCAGCAGCTTCCCCTCACCAGCCTCTCATCTCACCAGCCTCCCCTCTCCAGCCTCTCATCTCCAGCCTCTCCTCTCCAGCCTCTCCTCTCCTCTCCAGCCTCTCATCTCCTCTCCAGCCTCTCATCTCCTCTCCTTTCCAGCCTCTCATCTCCTCGAGATAAATCTTGTATTCCCTAGCAACCAGGCAATCCCCACATGTACTTATGCTGGCTTAGGCTAGGTTCACATTGTGCTAGGTGAGTCCATCTAACGGACACGTTTTAAAGTAGTTAAAACACAATGTAACGGACATTGTAAAGCACCCATAGACTTGCATTGTCTGACGCATCATGACGCATGCCAAAATTGGCATGCGTTTGTCACATTACGTTTTTTTATGACGGACCTTGGAATGCGGCTTGCAGCGTTTTCGGGTCCGGTCAAGCTAACGCAAGACTAACGGAGGCGATAATTATGCCATTGAAGGCAATTGCAAACGCAGCCAGACGCAAATCAGGTGAAATTCCCAAATAAATCCATACGTTTGAATTGCGTTTGAGGGTTGTCCATGTGGACATGTGACAGGAAATATGATTTCAGCCATTTTGGAGGACAGACACTACTACACAGTTTCCTGACGCCTGCAGCACATTGTAAGAGTGTATTGCAAGGGATCAGAGGCAATGTAAGTACAATTCAATGTATATCTCAGTATACATCATGGGAGTGTGTAGTGCCCATCAGATGTGTGTTTACAATTTGTTTTGTTTGCACACAGATGTCGGATAGTGAGTCAATCAGCAGCTGCAGCAGCAGGGTGTCTGCCGTGTTTTCCTCCCAATCGGTAGGCATGCACTTTAAAAAGCCACAAATGTTGTTGTTTGTCACTACAGTGTATTGAGGTAAGCATGTGTATAATCATATTTTTATTGCAAATAGGAGTCATCGGAGCCCGAGGCTGCTACGCCCCCCCCCCCCCAAAGAAACAGGCAAAAGCGACAAAGGTACATGGCACACATTTATTGGTTTTCACGCATAAATTTATTGATACAAGAATTGTAACTTTTTTTTTTTCTTTACATAGGTTGTTGAACAAGGAGGACAGAGAAAAAAAAACAGCCTCGCGGCCTGTCGTCGCCACACCTACCAGCGGTAAATATCACGCTATTAATGTTCCTTTTTTTATACAAAAAAAACAACAAAACCTTTCATGTTTTTATTTTTTTGTATTTAAAAATCTACTATCTATCCACTATCTATCAACAATCTATCTATCCACTATCTATCTACTATCTAGCTATCCAAGATTTATCTACAATCTATCTATCCACTATCTATCTACTATCAAGCTATCCACGATTTATGTACAATCTATCCACTATCTACTATATCTATGAACTATATATCAACTATCTATCTGTCTATCTATCCATCCAGTGACATTTAACCTTTCAATATAATGTTTTGTGTTTACATAGTCCAAGCCGCCCACCAAAAAAAAAAAAAAGGATTGTGGTTGACGAAGAGCCCTTGGACATTCATAACGAGACGCTGATCAATTTAGTGGAAGCCAATCCATCCATATGGGACCAAAGCAACAGCTCCCACCACGACAGTCAAAAACAGGAAGTTGTGGGATAAAATTATATGCCATTTTGACCCACGATACATGGAGAAGTCGGCATCCTCAAAGAAAAAAATTGGTAAATATTGTTGAACTTAACTGGCAAAATGTTAAGATTGCAAACAGTCAAATACAAAAGCAACTGAAAAACTTAAAAAAACTATCCAGTATCTATTTATCCACTATCTATCTACAATCCATCTATCTTCAATTTATCAAATATCCATCTATCAACTATCTAACAACTACAGTGGGGCAAAAAAGTATTTAGTCATTCAGCAATAGTGCAAGTTCCACCACTTAAAAAGATGAGAGGCGTCTGTAATTTACATCATAGGTAGACCTCAACTATGGGAGACAAACTGAGAAAAAAAAATCCAGAAAATCACATTGTCTGTTTTTTTATCATTTTATTTGCATATTATGGTGGAAAATAAGTATTTGGTCAGAAACAAAATTTCATCTCAACACTTTGTAATATATCCTTTGTTGGCAATGACAGAGGTCAAACGTTTTCTGTAAGTCTTAACAAGGTTGCCACACACTGTTGTTGGTATGTTGGCCCATTCCTCCATGCAGATCTCCTCTAGAGCAGTGATGTTTTTGGCTTTTCGCTTGGCAACACGGACTTTCAACTCCCTCCAAAGGTTTTCTATAGGGTTGAGATCTGGAGACTGGCTAGGCCACTCCAGGACCTTGAAATGCTTCTTACGAAGCCACTCCTTCGTTGCCCTGGCGGTGTGCTTTGGATCATTGTCATGTTGAAAGACCCAGCCACGTTTCATCTTCAATGCCCTTGCTGATGGAAGGAGGTTTGCACTCAAAATCTCACGATACATGGCCCCATTCATTCTTTCATGTACCCGGATCAGTCGTCCTGGCCCCTTTGCAGAGAAACAGCCCCAAAGCATGATGTTTCCACCACCATGCTTTACAGTAGGTATGTTGTTTGATGGATGCAACTCAGTATTCTTTTTCCTCCAAACACGACAAGTTGTGTTTCTACCAAACAGTTCCAGTTTGGTTTCATCAGACCATAGGACATTCTCCCAAAACTCCTCTGGATCATCCAAATGCTCTCTAGCAAACTTCAGACGGGCCCGGACATGTACTGGCTTAAGCAGTGGGACACGTCTGGCACTGCAGGATCTGAGTCCATGGTGGCGTAGTGTGTTACTTATGGTAGGCCTTGTTACATTGGTCCCAGCTCTCTTCAGTTCATTCACTAGGTCCCCCCGCGTGGTTCTGGGATTTTTGCTCACCGTTCTTGTGATCATTCTGACCCCACGGGGTGGGATTTTGCGTTGAGCCCCAGATCGAGGGAGATTATCAGTGGTCTTGAAAGTCTTCCATTTTCTAATTATTGCTCCCACTGTTGATTTCTTCACTCCAAGCTGGTTGGCTATTGCAGATTCAGTCTTCCCAGCCTGGTGCAGGGCTACAATTTTGTTTCTGGTGTCCTTTGACAGCTCTTTGGTCTTCACCATAGTGGAGTTTGGAGTCAGACTGTTTGAGGGTGTGCACAGGTGTCTTTTTATACTGATAACAAGTTTAAACAGGTGCCATTACTACAGGTAATGAGTGGAGGAAAGAGGAGACTCTTAAAGAAGAAGTTACAGGTGTGTGAGAGCCAGAAATTGTTTGTTTCTGACCAAATACTTATTTTCCACCATAATATGCAAATAAAATGATTAAAAAAACAGACAATGTGATTTTCTGGATTTTTATTTCTCAGTTTGTCTCCCATAGTTGAGGTCTACCTATGATGTAAATTACAGACGCCTCTCATCTTTTTAAGTGGTGGAACTTGCACTATTGCTGAATGACCAAATACTTTTTTGCCCCACTGTATATCTATCCACTATCTACTATTTATCTATCAACTATCTACTATCTATCTATTATGTATTTATTGATTTTTTTTTTGTTTCTTAAAAGCCGATGCTGTCCATACCAGTTGGAGATCGATTAGGGATCGCTTTGTACGTGACTTCCGCAACAGCCAAACCACACCCAGTGGATCTGGTGGCAAAACGGGTCACCCCATATGTGCATTATGCGCAATTGCTCTTTCTGCAAAAAACTGTGTCACAGCGCTCGTTAGTAAAAAGATTTTAGGAGAGCGAGACAAAGTTGTTTAAAATAAAATAATTAATCGGTTTTTTTTTGGTTACAGAACGATATGCAGTACCGCTGCGCCTAGAGAGGCAGAGGAACCGGAGGCATCGCCAATCGAACCAAGCCAGCAGACGGGCACTGAAGATGTGTCTGGCATGAGCGAGCCACGATCTGTCGACAAAAGTACTGTGGCTTCCGGTGTCAGTGCCCGTTTGCAAGCTCAGCGTGGATGCAAGCGAGCGTCGCAAAAAAATGAAGATGACATAATTGTCGATGGACTCCAATGGGTAGAGGACATGTGTCGCAGTGAACTCAGAGACCTGAGGCGCGAAATAACGGACTTGCAATCCCGTGAGTCTGTATATGCAGCCAATGAGTGGAAGCTCCTGTTTTTGTCCTATGTGCCTGTAGCTCAAAATATCCCGGCACACAGAAACTTTTTGTTAAGGCAAAGGCTGAATGACCTACTTGATGAATTTGTGGGCCCCCAGTAACCCGCTCCATCGAGAACAAGAAGCATGGACATGCAGGCCTACAACCCACAATACAGAGGCCGGGGTGAACCGAGCATGGAACAACAGAGGCAATGTAGCAGTCCATCGTACAGTTGGGCAGACAATACGCCGGCACAGTATCACAGACTATAAGTACTGTCACCAACCGGTTTCAATTTAATTGTTCACATTTTGTGTGTTTAATTTCATTCCTGCATTTTTTTTTTTTATGGTTATGTTCATCGCTATATGGTATATCATATGTTAAAAATGTGGATTTAGGCTAGTTTCACATTTGCGTTTAAAACGCAAACGCAGGTGTTGAAAAAACGCATGTAAACGCGTGCAAATGCTGCGTTTTTTAGACGCATGGGTTTTTCTCATGCGGTAAAAAAACGCGGCGTTTTGATGCGTTTACATGCGTTTTTTCCTGCGTTTGCGTTTTTGAAACGCATGCTGAGAAGTGTGTGACAGCGGCCAATCATCAAAATCATCTAGACAACCCAATATAAATAGAAAAAGCTATATTTACTTCAGCGCGATATATGTGAAAAGCCGGTAATTCAATTGCCGGCTTTTCATTTCTCCTGCCTAAAAACCCGACATGATATGAGACATGGTTTACATACAGTAAACCATGTCATATCCCCCTTTTTTTTTTGCATATTCCACACTACTAATGTTAGCAGTGTGTATGTGCAAAATTTTGGCGCTGTAGCTATTAATTTTAAGGGTTAAATCGCGGAAAAAATTGGCGTCGGCTCCCGCGCAATTTTCTCCGCCAGAGTGGTAAAGCCAGTGACTGAGGGCAGATATTAATAGCCTCGAGAGGGTCCACGGTTATTGGCCCCCCTGGCTAAAAACATCTGCCCCCAGCCACCCCAGAAAAGGCACATCTGGAAGTTGCGCCTATTCTGGCACTTGGCCACTCTCTTCCCACTCCCGTGTAGCGGTGGGATATGGGGTAATGAAGAGTTAATGTCACCTTGCTTATTGTAAGGTGACATTAAGCCAGATTAATAATGGAGAGGCGTCAATTATGACACCTATCCATTATTAGTCCAATTGTATGAAATGGTTAAAAAAAAAAACACACACAATACTGCAAAGTATTTTAATGAAATAAACACAAAGGTTGTTGTAATATTTTATTGCTCTCTCAATCCACCTGAAGACCATCGTTCTGTAACAAATTAAAAATAATAAACCAACAATATACATACCTTCCGTAGATCTGTGACGTCCCACGATGTAAATCCATCTGAAGGGGTTAAAATATTTTACAGGCAGGAGCTCTGCTATAATGCAGCTGTGCTCGTGCCTGTAAACCCCGGGGAATTAAGGTAATGTAGGTCAATAACCTATAGTTACCTTCAGTCGCGGTGATGCGCCCTCTGCTGGATGCCCTCATGAACTGCAGCCTGGGAACTTTTTCCCACGCTCGACGTCATATGAGGACATCCAGCAGAGGGCGTATCACCGCGACTGAAGTTAACTACAGGTCATTGACCTACATTACCTTCATTCCCCGGGGTTTACAGGCATGAGCACAGCTGCATTATAGCAGAGCTCCTGCCTGTAAAATATTTTAACCCCTTTAGATGGATTTACATCGTGGGACATCACAGATCTACGGAAGGTATGTATATTGTTGGTTTATTATTTTTAATTTGTTACAGAACGATGGTCTTCAGGTGGATTGAGAGAGCAATAAAATATTACAACAACCTGTGTGTTTATTTCATTAAAATACTTTGCAATATTGTGTGTGTTTTTTTAACCATTTCATACAATTGGATTAATAATGGATAGGTGTCATAATTGACGCCTCTCCATTATTAATCTGGCTTAATGTCACCTTACAATAGCAAGGTGACATTAACCCTTCATTACCCCATATCCCACCGCTACACGGGAGTGGGAAGAGAGTGGCCAAGTGCCAGAATAGGCGCATCTTACAGATGTGCCTTTTCTGGGGTGGCTGCGGGCAGATGTTTTTAGCCAGGGGGGGGCCAATAACCGTGGACCCTCTCCAGGCTATTAATATCTGCCCTCAGTCAGTGGCTTTACCACTCTGGCGGGGAAAATTGCGCGGGAGCCGACGCCAATTTTTTCCGCGATTTAACTGTTAAAATTAATAGCTACAGCGCCGAAATTTTGCACATACACACTACTAATATTAGTAGTGTGGAATATGCAAAAAAAAAGGTGGATATGACATGGTTTACTGTATGTAAACCATGTCTCATATCATGTCGGGTTTAGGCAGGAGAAATGAAAAGCCGGCAATTGAATTACCGGCTTTAGGGTTAGGGGTAGGGTTAGGGTTTGGATCCCTTTATCACCTTGATGGTGGGGGGTGGCTTATCAGTGTGTAGTCTTGTTTTTTTCTATAAAAACGCATGCGTTTTTAACGCAAACAAATGCATGTGCTTAAAAACGCATGCGTTTACATAGACAGCAATACGTTTTTTGCCGCAAAAAAAGTCTCTAGAAATTACTACATGTTGCATTTCCGCAACAAAACGCAAGCATGGAAAAAACGCATGCATTGTCAAACACGGCAAAACGCATGCAAAAAAACGCATGCATTTTTAATGTTAAGTATAGGAAAAAAAATGCATGCGTTTTTTTGCGGTAAAAAAACGCAAATGTGAAACCAGCCTAACACAGCGTAAAAAAGATCCATTTAGTAAACTGTTAAAAATTGCATATCCTTGTATGGCTTTAACTTTTCACACTACATAATATGACTTTTTCTTTTTACACTAGATAAATAACATTCTGGGAAATCAAAAAAAAAAAACTGTCCCACACATTTCACCAATAATCAGGCTATGACATCTGGTTTCCACATTTTCAGACGTGTATGTCTTGCCATGGAACAAGGCCTTCATGTGTGAAGTAACTGGCAAAATCATCCCGAATCCTCATAATTTGTACTGTAGACCGAACAGTAGTCGAATCTACGCTGATGAGGTTCGACTCACAGTCATCGGGGTCAACCACCTGGGGTTCATGTCTAGAAACAAAATTGTGCAGACAGATGCATGCCTTCACAACACGGTCCACATTTTCTGGTTGCAGTTGCATGCAAGTAAGATTTGCCATTTTAAGGTCAAAATACCAAAGGCACACTCCACATAACGTCTTGCCCGGCTCAAGCGATAATTAAAAATGTGTCTTGTGGAGTTTAGAGTACGGCTTGAGTATGGCTTTAGAAAATTTTGTCCAAGTTGGAAAGCCTCATCACCAACTAAAACATAGGGCAAACTTGGGCCTTCGGTGCCCGGAAGAGGTCGTGGTGAGGGTATGTTAAAGTTGTTGCTGTACAAACATCTCCCCATGTTGGAGTCTCTGAAGACTCTGGAATCGTTTGTTCGGCCATAAGCACCAATATCCACAGCAACAAAACGGTATCTGGCATCCGCAATCGCCATCAATACAATGGAAAAGTATTTTTTATAGTTATAGTACAGCGATCCACTATGCGCTGGTTTCTGAATCCGAATGTGCTTGCCGTCCAAGGCACCAATGCAATTGGGGAAATTAGCCACATCCTCGAAATGTTGGGAAATCGCTAGCCGCATTTCCGTTGTCAGGGTTGGTAGCACAAGTGGTTGCAAGTTGTTCCAAATCGCATCACAAGTTTCCCGAACAAGTTGGCAAATGGTTGACTTCCCAATTCTAAATTGAAAATGCAGTGACGCAAAAGATTCTCCGGTAGCCAAATATCTGTCGGAAATCACAAAGAAAAAAATATATATTGTTAGGATTTTAAAGGACAACTAACAAAAAGGCTAGTTTAAATGGAATAATACAATTGCCTAAATGTACCTAATTATGCCCCACAATAAATTACAAGTTGTCTTTGTCTATAGCAGAATGTTCAAATAAATTATAATTACCTTAGAGACACCACTAAACAATGCTCCGCACAAATGCTTTCACAGAAAGTGCTGCGCTGATGATGTATCTCATCCTTCACATGCGTGAGCAAAACATCAAAGGTCTCAATGGACATCCGTAGATAACGTTGGAATTTGGAGGGATGATCCCGAAGCTGAACATACAGGGTGTGAAAGGCACCATATATATTCCGTAAGAAATTGACTTTATGGATCCAATATCTCCTTTGAGAAATACGCCTTCTCTGCCGAAGTCGCAACCGCATGAAGCGAAATCTAACGAGCTCAGACACAAACATCTTGCTAGCAGAAGTTCACTCAATGCTTTAAAAATGGAGAATGAGTCTGCACCCACACCCGACGCTGACAAAAGGGGAAAAAAAAAAACTTTATTGACAGTGCCAAACGCAAACGGATACTTCACGAACGGACATCAGAATGACATAAACGCAGTCACGTGCGTTAACGCAAGCGTTAACGTGAAGCCAAATTTACAACAAATTTGGCTCTTTTCTGTACATGCGTTTAACGGATACGTTTAACGGAATGTACATAACGCAATGTGAACTTAGCCTAACAGATGTAAATCATTCAGCTGCGGCAAGAAAAACTAAATCTCCGAGCACTAAAAAAATACTCGGAGGACCCCCGAGCGTGCTTGAGAAATATCGAGTAACGAGTATATTCGCTCATCACTAGTGATAAATTTACTGTAGTGAAATGGTAACATCAGGCTTTTATTCTTTATTATGATACAATAATCAAGCCATTTAGATAGAACACAAAATATATTTATTGGAATACAACTTTAGAACAAAAAAAAAAACTTTGCATATTTACTATGTATTATTCACTCTGCTGTAAGTGGAAAAACAAAAACGAAAAAGGGCTGCGGCGTCAAGGGGTTAAAATAATTAGGTCAGATGTGAGGTCAACTATGAAGGAGGATCTGATGGAGGCGATACTACTTCTCAGAACAAATTCATTGACTGCACAAATGCTATTCAGTACGTTTTTGTTGAAAACTGTTTTTTTTCGCTCCCCTCCTTCCCAGAGCCATAACTTTTTTATTTTTCCGTCAATATGGCCATGTGAGGTCTTGTTTTTTGCGGGACAAGTTGTACTTTTTAACGTCACCATTGGTTTTACAATGTCTTGTACTATAAAATGGGAAAAAAATTCCCAGTGAGGTGAAATTGCAAAAAAAGTGCAATCCCACACTTGTTTTTTGTTTGGCTTTTTTGCTAGGTTCACTAAATGCTAAAACTGACCTGCCAATATGATTCTCCATAGTTCATAGACACCAAACATGTCTAGGTTATTTTTTATCTAAGTGGTGAAAAAAAATTCCAAACTTTGCTAAAAAATTACGCCATTTTCCGATACCAGTAGCGTCTCCAAATTTCGTGATCTGGGGTTGGGGGAGGGCTTATTTTTTGCGCGCTGAGCTGACGTTTTTAATGATACCATTTTGGTGCAGACACATTCTTTTGATCGCCCGTTATTGCATTTTAATGCAATGTTGTGGCGGCCAAAAAAAAAGTAATTCTGGCGTTTTGAAATTTTTCTCGCTACGCCATTTAGCGATCAGATTAATCCTTTTTTTTATTGATAGATCGGGTGATTCTGAAAGCGGGAATACCAAATATGTGTATGTTTTTTTTTATAGTTTTATTTTGAAAGGGGGTGATTTATTTTACATATTTTTTATATATATTTTTTTTAAACATTTTTTTTTTACTTTTGCCATGCTTGAATAGCCTCCATGGGAGGTTAGAAGCTGGCATAGCCTGATCGACTCTGCTACATAGATGCGATGCCCAGATCGCTTCTATGTAGTAGAAATGCAGACTTGTTATGAGCGCCGACCACAGGGTGGTGCTCATAGCAATCCGACATTAACAACCATAGAGGTCTCAAGGAGACCTCTGGTTGATATGCCAACACATCGCTGAATGGACGATGGACGGAGGCGGTAGTTAAATGCCACTGTCAGTGTTTGACAACGGCATTTAACTAGTTAATAGCGGAGGGTGGATAGCGATTCCACTCGCCGCTATTGCGCGCACATGTCAGCTGTTCAAAACAACTGACATGTCGCGACTTTGATGTGGGCTCACCGCCGGAGCCCACATCAAAGGGGGAGACACAACATGCACAGTACTAGTATGGCACATGTCATGAAGGGGTTAAGGCTAGAGAACAACCTCTCTACACTAACTTGGGTTGGTGGCAAAGCAGTAACCACATGGGCAACATCTCTAACAATTTCAGAGTATAAATGAATTGCCTCGTGCACAGTTTGATCTCTTCTACTTCTTTGAGAGCAAGTGAAAAATTTTGCTGAAATATGGTCAATCTTTTTTATATGGAAGTGGAATTTTTTTTCCATGCAGCAACGCTTTGCCTGCTCCATATCATCCAAATACTTGTCAAAATCAAAACTCCTCATCTGATGAGGATGAAGGAATAGCAGCAGCATCACTGGCAGGACCCGAGTCCTCTTGCTGTTGGCCGTCCTGTAGCCCACTCATCCTGCTACCTCAATCAAAGCTTCTTTTCCTTTAGTAAGCTGTTGATCATCCAGCAATATATGATGACTCGGGTCCACCTAAACAGCTGCCAGAAGAATTTTATTTTCTAATAGCAGTGTCTCTCCTTTTCATTGAAGCAGCAATGCTATCTGCGATTAAACCTCCTCTTTGGGACAGGCAAAACAACAAGTTCTTCCACTCTTTTATAAAAATGCCAGGAGTTAAATCCTCAGCTTGTAACTTTTTATTCACTGTAAATGAGTGATGAAGCAATTCATTCAATTCAGCCACTTGTGTCCATTGACCTTCATGTAGTGTTACCTGAGAGTTGGCCATATCTACAAGGAAGGGGTTCAGCTCAAGCAATCACTCAATTATTAAATAGGTGCTGCCCCACCGAGTGGCTTGATCCACAATTCCCCTTTTCCAGCACGTCTCTTCAAGATGGAATCAATTTTAGGGGTTCTGGCAGCAATAGCCAATTTCTTCACTTTGCTAATCAGAGTTCCAGCACGACCCTCTTACAGACAGATCTCTTATTGCCAGCTGCAGAGTGTGCACAACACAGCACATGTGATGAATAGGAAAGAGGTGTGAAGCAGCTTCAACAAGATCTAATTGTAAAGAATCATTTTGCTGTCCTTCTGTAGTAATATCTGTTTGTTCCTCAGTTATGGGAGCAGGACTGTGGCCTTCCATCTCCAACATACTGAATGTGAAAGGTTCTTCTAGCTGCTGTTCACCTTCATCAGTTCAATTGTACTTACTGTATGTTTGAAGCATTATCAGTTACAATAGCAAGAACCTGTTCTTTTTTTAGTTCATAATTTGAAGAACTTTTTCCACTAAGGTCTGGAGAAGCTGGCTGCTGCGATGAGCTTTAGTATCTTTTATTGCCAGTGTCTTAATAACAATTTTTTTGTTGTCACAAACATATCGAATGTTGATAGCAAAATTGTTCACTCTGTGACGTGTGCAGGCATCCATTTTAAGAAACACAGTGTCTCGAGTCTTTTTAAGATCTTCCTTTTGGTTAAGGGTTTCTTCAATCACTCATTTTCTAATACTTTCCCTTTCCAGAGAAGCCCCAAGTTTGCTATCCATTTCTTCATTAAGAGCTGTTAAAGCTGTTCATGCAAATAATGATAATGGTGCACAGTCCTTCACAATAAGCTTGATGAGCTGTCTTTTAGACACATCTGCTGTCATTGTTACAGTAACTTTGTCACTTACAAAAGATCTTGTAACTGATGTTTAAGACGCTCTTTCCTCCTCCTTTGCCTGGCGGGAAGTACTGGTCTTTGGTTTCTTGGTGCTGCTGTGATCTTTTTCAGTCACAGCTTTGTAAACTTCTGGGGGCCAGCGTTGTAAATGTCTTTGTAGATTGGAAGCTCTTCAAGGAGCATTTTTACCACTGCCTGAGTATGCACTGATTTTGGCATCACAGCATTTGTTTTCATCTAGGCCACTTATACACTGACACACAAAATGTTTATTATCTTGAGTCACTGTGAAATGCTCAAATACAGCTGACTTAATAAAATGCTTCATAGACATTTTGTAATTATGAAAATATAATTCTGTCCTGTAAAAAAAAAAAAAGAAGTACCGTATATTGTAATTCTCGCAAGAATAGGGAATCATGCACTGTATAATTTGGGATAGAAATAAAACAATCTTTGCATAAATCAATAGGACAAATTATAAGTATAAAGTTTGTAAAATGTGTTGTTAAATAGCTTTCCTCTGCACTTTCAATATCAAGGCCTGTCTCAGGGTACAGCTCACTAAATGCTTCACATCATATTCCTTCACAGTCTATGAAGAGGGGAGGAGGGAGGGAGGCAACATGTTTGTGCGGAATCACAGTCCAGAACACACACACACAAATATATATGTCCTCATAGATCCTGTTACTGTATTTCCGAATTTGAGATTTTAGAAAACATTTTTTCCCCTTACATTCTATGTATAGAATATATAACAGCAGCTAATAGATAATTTCTCCAAACATGAGCTAAGAGGAAAAACAAACTAAAATATCAAGCATACAGAGACAACATATACTGGACTATTGATTTATGCACAGTTTACTGAAAGTTTTCATATGCTTTAGGAAGTACTTACCTTCTTTCATCCTGCTTTCCTGTTCACTCCCGAAATTCTGAGATTAATTTAGGCTTTCCTTCCTGTGTGTTTATTTTTCCCCTTATCTGTAGAGGAGGAGCTTCACTACTTATCATGAACATAAACCGCAGCACAGATTCATCTCAGCTAAAAGTCTAGACCTTAGATCAGGAATAGGACAGACATTTATAGGACATTTGATAACTTTCCCAAATTCTTATGAAAAAAATGATCCCCATGAACTGCACTGAACTACTGTACCCAATTTATTATATATTTTAGGAGTCTGAGTCGGTCCATTTTATACCGACTCCAACTCTGACTCCACCAAAATGGGCTCCAACTCCACAGCCCTGATTAAAATGCTTGTCAGATGCCCAACCGTAGCTCATTCTCCATAGGGCTGCCAAAAAAGCCAAGCACAGCACCCAGCAGCCACATGTGGAATGAATAGAGGGCGGTCAGGAATGTGAACTGCCCCATCATCCTAACTGAGATAGAAGTTCCCATTGCGCTGATTAGTGCAAGGCCCAGCGAGCAGACACCCACCATCACCTATCCAATGGGTAGGCAATAGCTTGTTTTCACTGAACCACCCCTATAAGTACAGTACTGGACTAACCAAGATAATGAAGGGGATTTCCAGCTATTACATGTGATGCTATATAGCTACAATTCCACTCCCAGGGCTCGGAATCTTCAGACTGAAGGAACCACAATGTCACAAGTTTTGCCCACCCACCACCGTGATGCAATCCTGTGAAATTTCAGCAGAAAGGTTGAATTCTTGGGTCAGCAGAGGTCCATGGGATTTGACTCCTATCAAACACAATGACAGAGTATATCCAAGTGAAACGTTCTTACAGTTGTGGCCAAAAGTATTGACACCCCTGCAATTCTGTCAGATAATACTCAGTTTCTTCCTGAAAATGATTGCAAACACAAATTCTTTGGCATTATCTTCATTTAATTTGTCTTAAATGAAAAAAACACAAAAAGAATTGTCCTAAAGCCAAATTGGATATAATTCCACACCAAACATGAAAAAGGGGGTGGACAAAAGTATTGGCACTGTTCGAAAAATCATTGTGATGCTTCCCTAATTTGTGTAATTAACAGCACCTGTAACTTACCTGTGGCACCTAACAGGTGTTGGCAATAACTAAATCACACTTGCAGCCAGTTGACATGGATTAAAGTTGACTCAACCTCTGTCCGGTGTCCTTGTGTGTACCACATTGAGCATGGAGAAAAGAAAGAAGACCAAAACATTGTCTGAGGATTTGAGAAACCAAATTGTGAGGAAGCATGAGCAATCTCAAGGCTACAAGTCCATCTCCAAAGACCTGAATGTTCCTGTGTCCACCGTGCGCAGTGTCATCAAGAAGTTTAAAGGGGTTGTCCACTACTTTCAATTAACCCCCCAATGTATCCCCCCGGGGCCCCTGATGAATTGTGTAATTACCTTCCATTGCCGTTTTCGCCTGTGAGCGGCGCTATTCCGGCGGCTGAGTCCGGGTCACGTGACCCCCAGGCTGCAGCCGCCGCTTATTTCCGCCGACGTCATGTCAATTTCCAGACTCTGGAAATTGACGTGACGTCAGTAGCAGGCGTGAGCCAGCCTCACAGTCAGCAGTCATTCATCAAGAGTGACTGGGCTGTGGGCGGGGCTGGTGGCTGCAGGCTTGTGCTGGGGGCGGGCGGGGCTAGGTAGGGATGTGCGGGCAGGGCTAGGCAGGGATGATTGTGCGGGCGCCGGTGCTCTGCGGGCCGGCGCCAGTGCTCTGCGGGCCGGCGCAGCTGCTGTGCGGGCCGGCGCCGGTGCTGTGCGGGCCGGTGCTGTGCGGGCCGGCGCCGATGCTGGGGTCTGCTGGGGGGGGGTGGTCTTTGGGGGGTGTGTGTGTGTGTGTGCAGGCATCGTCCGATGGGACTACAAAGTCCCATCGGGCTCTGCCTGCTACAGTGACAGTGAGTGACACATTAGCCAATGATGGGACAGTAGTAGTCCCATCATCCGGCTAATGTGTTGAATGTAAAAAAAATAAATAAATAAATACACATATACAGAACATACATACATACATACATACATACAACACACCATGTGACAACATGCACCATGCGATATGCGAAAACATGCAACATACGACATGCACCATGCGACAACATGCACCATGCGACAACATGCACCATGCGACAACATGCGACATGCATCATGCGACGACATGCACCATCCTGCGACATGCGGCAGACATGCACCATGCGACGACATGCACCATATGACATGCGACATGCACCATGCAACATATGACATGTGACATGCACCATGTGACGACATGCACCATGCGACAACATGCAACATAAGACATGCGACATGCACCATGCGACGACATGCGCCAACATGCACCATGCGACAACATGCGCCATGCGACACCATGCGACGACATGCACCATGCGGCGACATGCGGCAGACATGCACCATGCAACGACATGCACCATGCGACATGCACCATATGACATGCGACATGCACCATGCGACGACATGCAACATATGACATGCGACATGCACCATGCGACGACATGCGACATGCGACATGCCACATACAGTACGTACATAAAACATACATACAGACATACAGTACAAGTAACAGAGTACATACCATCACTTGTCACCTTGATTCCCGAAGCCATTGTCATCTGTAAAAAATATTAAAATAATAAACAACCAACGTACTCCCTGATCTGCAGAAATCCAATTAAAACGAGTGTCCCTCGACGATCTCCCATGGAGAGCAGGAGCATCTGCTGATGCGACTGCTCTCCAGGGGCTCCAGGAACACAATGATGGAAGGTATCCTTCCACAATGTATTCCTCGCAATGTATTCCTACGCCCCTGTGAGAAAATAGTCCCTAGTCTCACTTTATGACATTGCTGTATGAGAAATATCCCATGCAGCTTTTTGCCATAAAGTAAGACTTTGAACTTTAGTAACCTCAGTGATGCACTGCATGAGCCATTGTCTCCTGTCAGTGTGTCACTGAGGGTCCTATAGAGCAGTGACATCACCCGATGTCACTTTCTATAAGGGAGATCGTTGTGGGACACTCGTTATTACTTGGACTACGGCGGACAGGTAGTATACGGTTTATTATTTTATGTTTTTGCAGGCGCTGAAGTATGGTAAGTATGGTTAAATGAAGATTATTAAAATACATTTTCCTTATGTGTGTGTGTGTGTTTTATTAACCATTTATTACTATTGGATTAATAATGGATAGGCGTCTTATTGACGCCTCTCCGTTATTAACCCGGCTTAATGTCACCTTACAATAGCAAGGTGACATTAACCCCTTATTACCCCATATCCCACCGATACACGGGAGTGGGAAGAGGGGGGCTAAGTGCCGGAATTGGCGCATCTTACAGATGCGCCATTTCTGGGGCGGCTGCGGACTGGTATTTGTAGCAGGGGGGGACCAATATCCATGGCCCCTCTCTAGGCTATGAATATCAGCCCGCAGCTGTCTGCGTGGCCTTTCTGGCTATAAAATATAGGGGGACCCCACATCATTTTTTTGGGGGGGTCCCCCTATTTTAATAGCCAGTAAAGGCTACGCAGACAGCTGTGGGCTGATATTCATAGCAGGCTACAAATATTGGCCCCCGGCCGTCGGTTTCCCCCTCTGGCGCAGAAAATTGCGCGGGAGCCCACGCCCTTTTTTTCCGTTTTTTTATTAAATGAAACACTCATTAAGGCCTCTTTCACACTTGCGTCGGTATGGGTTCATCGCTATGCGTCGGGCCTACATACTGACGCACGTTGTGAAATTTGTGCACGTCATGGGCAGTGGATGCAGTTTTTCAACGCATCCGCTGCCCATTCTGAAGTCCGGGGAGGAGGGGGCGGAGTTTTGGCCGCGCATGCACGGTAGAAAATGGCGGACGTGACGGACAAAAAAAAGTTCACTTTAACGTTTTTTCGTGCCAACGGTCCGCCAAAACACGACGCATCCGTTGCACGACGGACGCGACGTGTGGCCATCCGTCGCGATCCATCACTAATACAAGTCTATGGGTAAAAAACGCATCCTGCGAGCACATTTGCAGGATCCGTTCTTTTCCCAAAAAGACGGATTGCTAAAAACGCAAGTGTGAAAGTAGCCTTAGGCTGCTTTCACACTAGCATCGGTAAGGGGCCGTCGCACTGCGTCGCTAATAAAAGTGTATGGAGAAAAAACGCATCCTGCAGACATCTTTGCAGGACGCGTTTTTTCTCCACAACGACGCATTGCACGATGCTAGTGAGAAAGAGGCCTTAGAAACATCGGCCTTTCTATTATATATCTATGGATATATCCATCTATAGATATATTTATAGATAGATGTATCTATCCATATATTTGGCTGCTTTCACACATCAGGTTTTTGCCGTGAGGCACAATCCGGCGAGTTTTGAAAAAAACGGATCCATTTTTTTCCGCCGGATCCGTTTTTTTCTCATAGAGTTGTATTAGCGCCGGATTGCGCCTGATGGCCACACGTTTCATCCGTTTTTTGCTGGATCCGTCAAAAAAGCTGTTTCCGCTGGATGGAAAACACATACAGAGGAACATTTTTTCTGTCCGGCGAAACAACGTATGAAACTGAGCTGTGAAATGATGAACCGGCCTTGGAATCCGTTTTTTCATGCATGTTTCCATTCAAATCATGCACATTTTCCGTTTATTTACTTATTTCCAAAAACGGCATTAAAACCGCACATAAACCGCACCAAAAAAAAGCATCAAAACTGCACCAAAAACTGCATCAAAACCTGGTGCAGTTTTGCAGTTTTGGTGCGGTTTTGATGCAGTTTTGATGCATTTTTTTTTCAGTTTTGATGCGTTTTTTATGCAGTTTTTTGCACGGTTTTGATGCATTTTTTAATTCGCTTTTGGTGCGGTTTTTGCACGGTTTTTAGGCGTTTTGGTGCGTTTCTGAAAGCTAAATTAAGATGTATTATTGAACAAAAGAAAAAGATTTGTGATGTCATTATTGTCCAACCTCCTCTTTTACATTTGTCCAACACACACTCCATTAAACACACAGATAGACAGATAGATGATAGATGAAATGGATAGACAGATCTACATATAGATAGATCTATAGATGCATACATCTATCTATTCATATATCTATCTGTAGATGTATCTGGATAGATATATCTATTGATAGATGTATGGATAGAGTAGGGTGTGTGTCCACTGTCCGGATTATATCCGAATGAGCTGCAGATTGGATGCTGCATACTTGTAGTCCCATCGGATGATGCCTGCACACACACCCCAGACCCCGCCCGCACACACATACACGCACACCGTCACCACCCACACACTTCCATCCTCCCAAGCTGCAGTGTTTCTCGGACCCACATCCGCAGCAAAACTGCAGATCTTTTTTACATCTGCGGTTTTGCTACGAATGTGCCCAACTCAATGAAAGTCTAAAGGTGCAGAAACGCTGCAGTTCCGCACAAAAGAAGTGAAATGCTGCGAGAAAAAAAAAGCTGCATTTCGGTGCAGCATGTGCACAACAAGTCTGCGGCTCCCATAGACTTACATTGGTTGTGCACTACACTGCGGATTTGATGCAATTCAATGCGGCAAAAAACGCTGCGGATCTGCAATCAGATCCGCAATGTGTGCACACAGCCTTAGCATTTAGTGAACCTAGCAAAAAAGCCAAGCAAAAAACAAGTGTGGGGATTGCACTTTTTTTTGCAATTTCATTGCACTTTGACTTTTTTTCACATTTTCTGTTACACGACATGGTAAAACCAATGATGTCGTTCAAAAGTAGAACTTGTCCCACAAAAAATAAGCCCCCACATGGCCATATTGACGGAAAAATTATGGCTCTGGATAGAAGGGGAGCGATAAACGATAACAAAAAAGCTCCAGGGGTGAAGGGGTTTAGAAACATGGATATGGATATATCTATGGAAATAGACATATATATATATATATCTGTATGTATCTATCTATCCATCCCATATCTATCTGTTATCTATCTATCTATCTTATCTGTCTATTTGTTATCTATCTATCTATCCGTGTGTAATGGAGTGTAGGTTGGACAAATGCAAAACAGGAGGATGGACAGAAATGACATCACAAATCTTTTTTAAGATAGAGGAGGGAGGGGTTTGGGTGTGTTTTGGAGTGGGTGTGGTAGGTGCAGAGTTACAGGCGAGTGCAATGCATCATGGAACTTGTAGTATTAGAGCACAGTAAGTCAGGAGAAAGGAAGTTGTCGATTAACCCCATGAGAGCTGGATCCAGCACTAAAGATGTGCTGCTACAGCATGATAAAAGGTAATATTGCTAAAATAAACACAGTAGATGTTTTCAGTGGCACAAAATAGCAAGATATATGAAGAGAAAAAAAAAAGGTTATAGTAGTGGACAATTTCTTTAAAGCCCATGGCACTGTGGCTAACCTCCCTAGATGTGGACGGAAAAGAAAAATTGACAAGAGATTTCAACGCAAGATTGTGCTGATGTTGGATAAAGAACCACGATTAACATCCAAACAAGTTCAAGCTGCCCTGCAGTCCGAGGGTTCAATAGTTTCAACCCGTACTATCCGTCGGCGTCTGAATGAAAAGGGACTGTATGGTAGGAGTCCCAGGAAGACCCCACTTCTTACCCTGAGACATAAAAAAAGCCAGGCTGGAGTTTGCCAAAACTTACCTGAAAAAGCCTAAAAGTTTTGGAAGAATGTTCTCTGGTCAGATGAGAAAAATAGAGCTTTTGGGGCAAAGGCATCAACATAGTTTACAGGAGAAAAAAAGAGGAATTCAAAGAAAAGAACACGGTCCCTACAGTCAAACATGGCGGACGTTCCCTGATGTTTTGGGGTTGCTTTGCTGCCTCTGGCACTGGACTGCTTGACCGTGTGCATGGCATTATGAAGTCTGAAGACTACCAACAAATTTTGCGGGATAATGTAGGGCCCAGTGTGAAAAAGCTGGGTCTCCCTCAGAGGTCATGGGTCTTCCAGCAGGACAATGACCCAAAACACACTTTAAAAAGCACTAGAAAATGGTTTGAGAGAAAGCACTGGAGACTTCTAAGGTGGCCAGCAATGAGTCCAGACCTGAATCCCATAGAACACCTGTGGAGAGATCTAAAAATGGCAGTTTGGAGAAGGCACCCTTCAAATATCAGGGACCTGGAGCAGTTTGCCAAATTAGAATGGTCTAAAATTCCAGCAGAGCATTGTAAGAAACTCATTGATGGTTACCGGAAGCGATTGGTCGCAGTTATTTTGGCTAAAGGTTGCCCAACCAAGTATTAGGCTGAGGGTGCCAATACTTTTGCCTGGCCCATTTTTGGAGTTTTGTGTGAAATGATCAATGTTTTGCTTTTTGCTTCATTCTCTTTTGTGTTTTTTCATTTAAGACAAATTAAATGAAGATAATAATACCAAAGAATTTGTGTTTGCAATCATTTTCAGGAAGAAACGGAGTATTATCTGACAGAATTGCAGGGGTGTCAATACTTTTGGCCACAACTGTATATGATGGGAATAGCCTTTTAGAAAAGCTTGAGAATAAAGTAAAAAGCAGAAATGGTGCTTGTAAGGTCCTTTGATCCCAAATGCCCCTTCCCAAAGTAGACTGGTGAAGAAATAACCGCACAACCATCTCTACCCTCACCTATTGTATCTTCACCCAACCGTTGTAGACTGTGAGCCCTCACGGGCAGGATCCTCTCTCCTCCTGTACCATTGTGACTTGTACTGTACTTGTTTTAATTATGTATACCCCTCCTCACATGTAAAGCACCATGGAATAAATGGGGTATAATAATAATAAAATATTTAACAACTGAGAAAATACATTACATGCACCACATATCTGCATGCAAGAAACTAGTTTTGTTATTCTGTCCAACAAAAAAATGGTCCTTCCCTGGAGATGGACACAAATGAGTCAAATACACCAGGTGTCAAACAAATCCACATCAGATTTCCACTTCTAAATTTGAAATGTGAATTTTATTTTTTAAAGATCTTTGTGGCAGATTCATTAACAGTGCATGACAATCTCTCCACTCTCCGCCAACATGTTTCACAGGGAGAACCACGTCACAATGACTATACCTACACGGATCAGCCATGACAGTACAGGGCTTTCCTCAAGTTCTGGCTTCAAGAGCACATCACCCCCCAGCCAGGAGGAGTGCGCCCCTGATGATTCACAATGTGGACCAGAAGCTTAGTTGTGCTGTCTGCCCATACTGTTCACACCCTGTTACGGCCGCTACTCACCTTCGTCGCTCCGCTCCTGGCTCCCGGCGCGCTATTCCTGCTTCTTCAGCTGAGGCTGCTGTCCCTGGCCGCTCTTCTTCCGGGTCCCGGCGCGCTGTTCTCTCTTCCTCCTTGGCGGCGCTGACTCCTTCCATCGCTGCTCGTCCCTGCTGTCCGGCTTCCGGGAGGCGGCGCGCTCGTCCTCGGCAGGCTCCTCCCCCACGTCCTGCTGCCTGCTCTGCTGGAGTGCAGCTTCTGCACAGGCGCGCAGGGTTCTGCGATAGACGCACACGTCCCAGTCCTGGATCTTCTGCTTCCGGATGTTTTGATCCGGAGAGCCTCAGCAGCCAATCCTGGTAAGGTTCACGGTATTTCAGGCCACCTCCCCTGCTAGGAGGTGCCCGAGTATCATTTGCGTTTGCTTCTGCCTCCGGCCACTTTCCGCTCTGTGTTTAGTACCTCCGTGATAGCTCTGTGTTCTACACCTTGTCTCGCGTTCTTTGTGCCTCCACTTACTCAGCTCTCCCTTTCTCTCTCTCCCTACAGTTTCGCCTCCGTCCCAGTTTTCCTTCAGTTCAAGCCGGACGTCCATTCTCCATGTCCACTGCTGTTGGTTCCACCTTCCCCGTTCCTGTGTTTCTGTTTTGTTCTCTTCTTTTGTTCCCTTCCTCCTAAGCCGTCCCTCTTGGTATCTGCTACTGTGGATTGGTGATCTCTGGGCCTGCTCCTGACAGCCCCTGTATAGGGGTTGGTTAACACAAGGTCAGCTCGCCCAGGGGTAGGTCTCTTCCACGGTCCAGAGGGTCCACTCTCGTTCTTTCCTCTGATAACGTTTCACACCCCAATGCTGCAAGCAGAGGAACTTTTTTCTTTACAGCATTCTTTGCTGGCCAGATCCAGAGAAGTGCTCGGGAGATCTATACCAAAAAGCTTGTAAGCGCTGTTCCCCTTGCCTAGGGGAGTGCCCCCCTCTGGTAGAGAGTGGCAGTGGTTGGTAACCTAGGCAACAAGCAGTGAACTATAAAATTAATAATCCTTTCCTTCTCAAATGTGGAGAGTATTTTTTAGTAAAAGGGAAAAGGCTATGTTTCTTGTTTTCACAAGCATTTTGAAATTGCACTCATTTAAGACAATGGGATAACCCATTTACAAGAGATGATGGATGCAGTTTACAAGAAATAATAACCTTGATTATCTCAATCACGGGATGCCATGCATAAGAGCACATTCACTCAGCCGGAATTATAGCCCAAGTACGTTCTATGAAAAAACAACAACATATGGCTCAATGTTATTCAGTGGGGCTGTTCAGACAACATATTTTTCACAAGGATCGAATGCCCATGTGAAAAAAGCCAAAGGGATCAATCGTATACCATCCGATTATTCAGATACATGGTCATTACAGGAAACCAATTGGTCTGCAATTTTACTCACTGCTGATGTATAAAAACAGACGACAATACAGGTGAAATCATCCGTTTTTTACTGGATGAAAACTGGTCCTGTTATCATTGCTCGTGTGAAGGAGAACGCGTTCGGCCACAGCGCCTGGTTTCCCCAGAGGGTATGTGCACACAATGGCCTTTCAGGAGCATGAAAACCACGAGATTCTCAAGTTGAAATCACTCCAGGAAGGACCCAGTGTTTTGTTTGTTTTTTTTTCCATGTAGTGCTTTTTAGCTTCTTGAGCATTTTTTTTTTACTACTGGTGGTAGAGGGGATTTTAGCATATTTAGGTCTTTAGCGATTTTACTGACGTTTTCCGATTAGTGTAAAAAAAAAAGAAAAAAAAAAAAAGGCTAATAAATTTGCCCAGATGTATTTTCAGCCTTCCCATTGGCTTGTAACATGGAGTAAAGAGCATCTTCAGAGCGAATAGCACCTGACAGACGGCCAGCTCACTTATTTTGACTACTGGGCTGCTGAGGAGACATGAAGTGGTTAAAAAATGCTCAGAAGTCCCAACATCAGAGCAGCAAGTCATTTATACATGGAAATGCAAAGTTCAGTCTTTTCAGCATTTTCTCATCACTCTCTCAGGCCTGTTTCACACGTCAGTGTCTCCGGTACGTGTAGTGACAGTTTTCTCACGTACCGGAGACACTGACACATGTAGACCCATTCAAATGAATGGGACTATGCACATGTCTCCGTGTTTTCACGGACCGTGTGTCCGTGTTGAAAACACGTAGACCTGTCCGTTTATCTCCGGCAGTACGGTCCGCAAAGTGTCCCAAACACGTGCACACGGAGAACACTGTGCACTCTCCTCCGTGTGCACGTACCGCCCGCAGGAGAGACAGTGCTACAGTAAGCGCTGTCCCCTGCGTGTGGTGCTGAAGGCGGCATTCATCTCTTCTCCCCTGCAGCGCTCGCAGGAGAGAAGGGATGAAAAATCAAGGGTTTTTTTTTTTTTGTGGAACCGGCCTGAGAAATACTTTGTATGAACAGACCCTAGGAAGGTAAGTGAGCATTCAGTTCTATAAAGTGGAGGTGTTGGAAGCAGGAAAGCTGCTTACTGTGAGGGTCGCAAGAAAATCCAAACTCAAGATCAATTCACAGGGTGCACACTACAAATTTAGTAATAGGAAAGGGCAGGGGAAGTAGGGGAAAAGGAATTGTGAATAAAAGTTATCCTTTATTATAAATCAGATTAAAATATTACATTTTAAATGAAATTCTCATACCTCATAGGTTGTACATTGGATCATAGTGTGTGTTATTTTACAAGCACCACTATGATCCACTAATACCCAAGTGATTCTGTATCAGAATGATGATATAAATGAAATTCCAGCCATTGACCCAATAATAATGGGCTGGATTTCAATTTATTATAGGCACTAAAAGAGTCCAATGGCTACCATCTTTATCACACCATATGTATTACTGTTATATTATTACATTCAGGGGCATAGATTGTGCAGCACTTTGTTATTATCTACCTTCGTCAGGGGGTCAAGACGCCTGATGAAGGCAGACGCCGAAATGCGCGTTGGGGTGGACTTATCCAGGGACACCATACCTACACCGATACCCAGGTAATATGATGGCGATTCAGGACATCGCTTTGATACATCAGTATTGTGTGGTTCCTTTACACCACTTGGTGCTAATTTAACCCTTCTACCGCACATATATTTAGTGTTCTGTCATATGCACAAGCACTTTACCTCATCTCAGCTTCACTTGCCTGCATGTCCATCTGAAAACCTTGTAATATTTTCTTTTAACACCATATTTGGTCCTGTAATTTACTTGCCAGTATCGTCTATTTTTGCACTTTATACTTATAACTTGTACTGCACTGTGATCTATTTGTCATTGATATTTGCACCTATATTTATTTTATACATGCCTAATCTTGATATCATTATGTATCTGTCCCTGGTATTATGTCCTTTTCCATCTGGTCATTCATTCCCACCCCTTCCAAGTTGTTTTTAATGTTACAAATAAAGATATACCTTTTATTCTTCACTTTCTGGACTCTTTAATGTGGTTTGATCCTTTACTTATAATAACCATTTATTCTGCAAAACGCAGATATGAATATATGCAGTGATGAGCGAATATACTCGTTACTCGAGATTTCTCGAGCATGCTCGGGGGTCCTCCGAGTATTTTTTAGTGCTCGGAGATTTAGTTTTTATTGCCGCAGCTGAATGATTTACATCTGTTAGCCAGCATAAGTACATGTGGGGATTCCCTAGCAACCAGGCAACCCCAACATGTACTTATGCTGGCTAACAGATGTAAATCATTCAGCTGCGGCAAGAAAAACTAAACCTCCGAGCACTAAAAAATACTCAGAGGACCCCTGAGCGTGCTTGAGAAATCTTGAGTAACGAGTATATTCGCTCATCACTAGTTATAAGCCAAGCTCCTATTGGGTAAATACAGTATATAGGGGGAATGCTCCATGTTGAAATTAAATCAATCTCAATATTATGATTAAAAGGAGACAACTTATGTTGAATATGTATAAATTGTACTATTTCAAGTGAATTGGATCGGGGATCACCGGCATCCATATTAATTTAACAACAGTTTCACAGTGGTATAATTACTAATCCGCTGGTAACTCAGGAGTTATCAATAACTATTAGGGTATGTTTCCACGGTTCGTATTGGCAGCGCATGTCCGCTCCGTCCAAAGCGCTGCCGGCTTTGGTACGTGCGGTGATTCCGGATGTGTTTATTGAACCGTGCGGAAATCACCACATCCTATACATTGGATGGTGATATTTATCTTGCAGAGACTGAACGTCTCCACAAGATAAATTGACATGCTGCCGTCTAGAAAGACACACCGCATGTGTGTATACGCAGGGAAGCCACTGTAACATCTGGCCGCTGCTGATTGGACGCTGTGGATGTACGCAGCGTCCAACCAGCAGCGTTTACTGACCGTGGAAACACAGCCTAAAAGTGTTGCACAATATAAACCCTTAATGTAATAATATAACGGGAATACATATGGGGTGATAATGATGGTAGCCATTGGACTCTTAGGCCTCTTTCACACTTCCGTCTTGCAGCTCCCATTGAGATACGTAGTTTTTTTTAAATGCAGGATCCTGCAAATTTTTTTTGCAGGATCCAGTTTTTTCCCATAAACTTGTATTAGCGATGGATTGTGACGGATGGACACACGTTTCGTCCGTCGTGCAATGGATCCAGTGGAATTTTGCTGTACGTCATCTGGAAAAAACGTCCAATGAAACGTTTTTTGTCTGGAGTGGAAAAACGTGCCACAACGCCTCCTGCGTCATACGTCGTTTCATAGAATGGGAGCCTATGGACGCAGGATCCTGCGCTCACTGTAAAATGCTGGAATCCAGTGACGGATCCTGTTTTTCCATCTGAGCATGCCTGGAAGTATTTTCCAACCCGGATAAAAAGTCTCTCTCTCTCTCTCTAGAATTTTATACCTTAAAATCCATGCGGGAACTAGGTCGACGCATCCGTCGTTACACACGCTTTACACTATTTTCGCAACATCCGTCGATACTTCACTGCATAGCGACGCACCCTGACCGACGGAAGTGTGAAGGAAGCCTAAGTGCCTTAATAATGTCACAGAGTTACCGCGACAGAGCAGTACCAGAAGACCGCAGCGTCTGATGGCTCCTGCTTCGCCGCTGAGAAGAAGCTCTTCTCCAGTGTATTAAATGTATTTGTTTTCTTTCAGCAGGACAGGGGTTAATCAGCCAGGTGGAAATCCCTGCTGTCAGCTGTGCTGGGTTACCACTCCTCTCTCCTATAAGGCCATATGCACACGTTCAGGATTTTTCGCGGTTTTTTTCGCATTTTTTCGCTATAAAAACATGCTAAAAACGCGAAAAAAAACGCTTACATATGCCTCCTATTATTTACAGGGTATTCTGCATTTTTTGTGCAAATGTTGCGATTTTTTCCGCGAAAAAAATCGCATCGCGGAAAAAAAAGCAACATGTTCATTAAAAATGCGGAATTACGGGGATTCCGCACACCTAGGAGTGCATTGATCTGCTTACTTCCCGCACGGGGCTGTGCACACCATGCGGGAAGTAAGCAGATTATGTGCGGTTGGTACCCAGGGTGGAGGAGAGGAGACTCTCCTCCACGAACTGGGCACCATATAATTGGTCAAAAAAAAAGAATTAAAATAAAAAATAGTCCTATACTCACCCTTTGATGGACCCCGAAGTGTTCCCGCCTCTCCGGTGCATGCTCTCTCTTCGGTTCCTATAGATGGTGTGGTTCAGGACCTGTGATGACGTCACTGTCTTGTGATTGGTCGCGTGACCGCTCATTTGACTCACGCGACCAATCACAAGCCGCGACGTCATCACAGGTCCTGAACCACACCGGCATCTATAGGAACGGACGCCGCTGAGGAGATCGTCTGGGTGAGTATAACCATTTTTTATTTTTTTTATTATTTTTAAACATTCTATCTTTTACTATAGATGCTGCATAAGCAGCATCTATAGTAACAAGTTGGTCACACTTGTCAAACAGTATGTTTGACAAGTGTGACCAACTTGTCAGTCAGCTAATTACGCTTGCAGAATGCTAAAAAAACGCGAAAAAAACGGGAAAAAAAACGCAAAAAAAAAATGCGGATTTCTTGCAGAAAATTTCCGGTTTTCTTCAGGAAATTTCTGCAAGAAATCCGGACGTGTGCACATACCCTCAAAGCTAGGCCCTCTGGCCAGATCCTTGTCTGAGATATCACTTGCTACATAGACCTGGAGAGTGAAGAGTTGGTGTCTGGAGAGCTGGAGTTTGTTGTGCGACTGTTGCTTGGTTTGTTCGCTTGGAAATTCCTCATCCTTACCTGCCTTATTTTCTTCTCCAGTCCTTTACACCCTGGTGAATACCTCGGTTATTTGTGAGAGTATATTTTGTGTGAGTCGAATTTTCTTTTACCCTTGTCTTTGTTCCCATCTGTCGGATTGGTGTACTGCGTTACACGGTAGCGCCTCTATTCCCTGGGTGGGGGAAGGGGACAGACGCAGGGCTGCAGTTATGAGACAGGGCAAGGGTGGAGGCCCTGGCATCCTCGCCATCTGAGGTATCCTGGGGAACAGAGTGAGTTAGGGCGCCCCCTAGTGCTAGGGCCAGGAAAGGTGCCCCTGGTCCCAGTTTACTCGCCAGTCCTATTGTGACAAATAAATTTAAATCCAGCCCAAGTATTTTGGGTCAATGGCTGGAATATCATTTATATCATCATTCTGATACAGAATCACTTGGGTATTAGTGGATCATAGTGGTGCTTGTAAAATAATAGCTCACACACCATGATCCAATGCACATCCTATGAGGTATGAGAATTTCACTTAAAATGTAATATTTTAATCTATGATTTATAATAAAGGATAACTTTTATTCACAATTCCCTTTCCCCTACTTCCCCCCCCCCCCCTTTTCCTTAATGAGAGGGTCTGTTAACTCATGACATGTTCAGGCCAATTCCGCCTAAAATCCACCCCATAATTGAGCAGAAAGTAAGAGTGACATTGCTGCTCACGTGCTCCGTCCAATGTCACTTCTCTCACCCGCTTCAGGGTCCGGAACCAGTGCCGCGGTAAAAAACAGCGACTTCCACTAGGGAGTACAGAACAAGAGACGCCAGCCGCAGGGAAGCGGCCACCAGTCCAGCAGTCTCCTGACACCGCTTCACGTGTAAAAGCTACCATGTGCACACAGCCTCAGGGGGCCCCCCAACGGCCCAGATTCATCAAAGCTATGCAATTTGTATAATTTGGGGCAAATAAGGCTGCTTTCACATTTGCGTCGTGGGGCCTCCGTCGCAATCTGTCGTTTTGGGAAAAAAACGCATCCTGCAAATGTGCCCGCAGGATGCGTTATTTTCCCCATAGACTTGAATTGCCGACGGATCGCGACGCATGGACATACGTTGCGTCCGTCATGCACTGGATCCGTCGTGTTTTGGCGGACCGTCGTCACGAAAAAACGTTCAAGGGAACGTTTTTTCGTACGTCGGATCCACCATTTCTGACCGCGCATGCGCGGCTGGAACTCCGCCCCCTCCTCCCCAAACTTTAGAATGGGCATTGAAAAACTGCATCCGCTGCCCATATTGTGCCAAATTTGCACAACGTCCGTCGGTACGTCGGGCCGACGCTTTGCGACGGCCCAGTACCGACGCAAATGTGAAAGAGGCCTTAGTTACATAAAAATGTTGCACCTTTTGCCATTTTCTGCTAGCTCCACTGAGGTGGAACAGGGGCACAGTGGGGGTGGGGTGCCACTGCTCCGCTACTGATTAACACCACACAGTGAACCTGACAGCTGAGACGTGGAGCAGTGGTCTCAGACCCCCAGCGGCTTTTACAGTAGGTTTTTCCCACCTTTTCATCCTTGGGTGAAGCTGTACACTGGCGGATGAATGCTGCCAGGCTCACTGGAAGCTCTGTGGTCACTTGCTCCGCTCCCTACACTTGGGACGTTGGCTGTTGCTCCGGATGGCGGTATATGGGCAGAGCCGGCACCAGGTGATCCGCGGGGTGATGCCCTGAGCAATGCTCTGCTGCAAAACCCACAGGGATTCTATGGGTATCTACCTAAACAATGCACACACACAGCTGCAGTCCTATGTAAACGACCTCCGCGCAGGACCTTGTACTGCCACACCGGACTCAAGTTAGTCTGCAGTTAGCTATTAGTTATTAGTTAGCTATTCGATTTTGATGTATGGTGAATTATACATAGAGTGGATATTGTTTGAGTAAAATTTTGATCAGGACTTTGAGATGTTTATTTTGACTACTTGTGGTCCTGGGTTATTCACATAAATCGCTTATTTCGCACATAATCAAACGCACTCAATCGTACGTAAGTTTCATTTGAAAAGAGGTACCCTGGACCACTAGCACTCAAAATGAACATATCAATGTCCTGAACAATATTTGCCAAAAAAATTATCAACTCTATGTGTAGTTCAGAAGTTATTCACATAAATCGCTTATGTCACGCATAATCAAACGTTATTAATCGTACGGAAGTTCAATTTGAAAAGAGGTACCCTAGACCACTAGTACTCAAAATGACCAGCTCAATGTCCTGAATAATATTTGCCAAAAAAATATCAACTCTATGTGTAGTTCAGAAGTTATTCACGTAAATCGCTTATTTTTGTATGTTAACGGAAACATAGAAGAGTTTCACCAGTAACTTGCTAGGACCATCATCAAAATGTACTTCATGGCTAGAATGTTGTCAACTACATCCAGTAAGACATTAATTATTCACAGAATCAGCTTACCTTGAACCACAAGTAGTCAAACGAAACAAGTTCAAGTTCTGCACATAATCTGAAATAAAGTATCAGAACTCTGTATAGTTCAGAAGCGAAAAGGAAAAATCACTTATTTCCATGTGTGAAAATAAACATGGTAAAATGTATTAGGTGTGTTTTCAAAATGTTTTATACCTTGTCAGTAAACAATGCAATCAGTTTGGGAGTTAGGCCGGAGTCACACACAACATATAAAAATACAGTCCGTTTTTGATGGCCGAGATAAGCAGAAAATTTCCTGAACAGTGATCCGTATTCAATGCGAGGATGCGATTTTTTCGCCTACAATTATCCGTGTGTCATCCGTGTGGCATCAGTATGGCGAAATTTTCTCGACGGCTTGCAAAATAGACATAGAATGGATCCATGGCCTCAAATATTCGTAAAAACATATATACATATATATAATTGAGACACATACATATATATATATATATATATATATATATATATATATATATATATATATATATATATATATATTTCATAGAGCGCTAGATAGCAGAAAAGCCGGTAATTCATTTGCCGGCTTTTGCTGTCTCCTTCCCAAACCAGACAGGATATGAGACACGATTACATACAGTAAACCATATCATATCCCTTATTTTTTTACATATCCCTCACTACTAATGTTAGAAGTGTCTGTGTGCAAAATTTGGGGGCTCTGTTAAAATAAAGGGTTGAATCAAGGAAAAAACTGGCATGGGCTCCCGCGCAATTTTCTCCGCCAGAGTAGTAAAGCCAGTGACTGAGGACAGATATTTATAGCCTAGAGAGGGACCATGGTAATTGGGCTCTCTTCCCACTCCCCTGTATCAGTGGCATATGGGGTAATAAAGGGTTAAGGTCACCTTACTATTGTAAGGTGACATTAAGACTGGTTAATAATGGAGAGGTATCAATAATTATTATTATATTATATTATATATATTATTATATATATTATAATAATTATTAATCCAATATTAATAAAGGGTTAAAAACACACACATTAGGAAAAAAGTATTTTTATGAAATAAAGACACAAGGTGTTGTAATAGTTTATTAAATGCTCAATCCATTTGAAGACCCTTGTCACCTGAAACAAAGTTGAAATAAAAAAACAACAATATCCCATACGTCTCCGGCGTTACAGTCAAGTCCCACGATGTAAATCTATCAGAAGTGGTGAAATAATTTTACAAGCAGAAGCCTGCTAATGCAGCCACCCCTGCCTGTAAATTCTGGGGAATGAATGGGAAGCATGGTCCCTCTCTAGGCTATGAATATCAGCCCGCAGCTGTATGCGTAGCCTTTCTAGCTATAAATTATAGGGGGACCTCACGTCATTTTTTGGGGGGTCCCCTATATTTATAGCCAGTAAAGGCTACGCAGACAGCTGCGGGCTGATATTCATAGCCTGGAAGCTCCATGGGTATTAATCCCTTCCCAGGCTACAAACATCGGTCCCAAAGTCGCTGGCTTTCCCTCTATGGCACCATTTTTTTTTTTCGAATTGTTTTTTAAATTAAACATTGAATAAAGGCCGAGGTCAATACTGCCATGGGCACTCGGGACCCGAGCATTCAGCTGCATAGAAATACATGCAGCCGCACACTCCCGCACGGTCCCAAGTGACGGCGGCAGTGCCGGGTATTAAGATGCGAGACTCGTCCGAGTTTCTCGCATGTGTGATCCATTTATCGTATCTATCTATTATCTATCTATCGATGTATCTAAATATCGATCGATATATTCATAGATATCGGAAGATAATAGATATATCGATTGATAGATAATAAATACTACAGGTCCTTCTCAAAAAATTAGCATATAGTGTTAAATTTCATTATTTACCATAATGTAATGATTACAATTAAACTTTCATATATTATAGATTCATTATCCACCAACTGAAATTTGTCAGGTCTTTTATTGTTTTAATACTGATGATTTTGGCATACAACTCCTGATAACCCAAAAAACCTGTCTCAATAAATTAGCATATCAAGAAAAGGTTCTCTAAATGACCTATTACCCTAATCTTCTGAATCAACTAATTAACTCTAAATACATGCAAAAGATACCTGAGGCTTTTAAAGACTCCCTGCCTGGTTCATTACTCAAAACCCCCATCATGGGTAAGACTAGCGACCTGACAGATGTCAAGAAGGCCATCATTGACACCCTCAAGCAAGAGGGTAAGACCCAGAAAGAAATTTCTCAACAAATAGGCTGTTCCCAGAGTGCTGTATCAAGGCACCTCAATGGTAAGTCTGTTGGAAGGAAACAATGTGGCAGAAAACGCTGTACAACGAGAAGAGGTGACCGGACCCTGAGGAAGATTGTGGAGAAGGACCGATTCCAGACCTTGGGGAACCTGAGGAAGCAGTGGACTGAGTCTGGTGTGGAAACATCCAGAGCCACCGTGCACAGGCGTGTGCAGGAAATGGGCTACAGGTGCCGCATTCCCCAGGTAAAGCCACTTTTGAACCATAAACAGCGGCAGAAGCGCCTGACCCGGGCTACAGAGAAGCAGCACTGGACTGTTGCTAAGTGGTCCCAAGTACTTTTTTCTGATGAAAGCAAATTTTGCATGTCATTCCGAAATCAAGGTGCCAGAGTCTGGAGGAAGACTGGGGAGAAGGAAATGCCAAAATGCCTGAAGTCCAGTGTCAAGTACCCACAGTCAGTGATGGTGTGGGGTGCCATGTCAGCTGCTGGTGTTGGTCCACTGTGTTTCATAAAGGGCAGGGTCAATGCAGCTAGCTATCAGGAGATTTTGGAGCACTTCATGCTTCCATCGGCTGAAATGCTTTATGGAGATGAAGATTTCATTTTTCAGCACGACCTGGCACCTGCTCACAGTGCCAAAACCACTGGTAAATGGTTTACTGACCATGGTATTACTGTGCTCAATTGGCCTGCCAACTCTCCTGACCTGAACCCCATAGAGAATCTGTGGGATATTGTGAAGAGAAAGTTGAGAGACGCAAGACCCAACACTCTGGATGAGCTTAAGGCCGCTATTGAAGCATCCTGGGCCTCCATAACATCTCAGCAGTGTCACAGGCTGATTGCCTCCATGCCACGCCGCATTGAAGCAGTCATTTCTGCCAAAGGATT
The DNA here is from genome assembly GCF_051348905.1 of Ranitomeya variabilis. NCBI lineage: Eukaryota > Metazoa > Chordata > Amphibia > Anura > Dendrobatidae > Ranitomeya > Ranitomeya variabilis. The sequence goes on along the minus strand of NC_135238.1, from coordinate 110,705,325 downwards.
CCCGACCAAGTATTGAGTGCATAACTGAACATTATTATTTGATGGTTTTTTTGTTTGGTATTAAAAAACACTTTTATTTGATTGGACGGGTGAAATATGCTAATTTATTGAGACAGGTTTTTTGGGTTATCAGGAGTTGTATGCCAAAATCATCAGTATTAAAACAATAATAGACCTGACAAATTTCAGTTGGTGGATAATGAATCTATAATATATGAAAGTTTAATTGTAATCATTACATTATGGTAAATAATGAAATTTAACACTAAATGTTAAACACTAAGTGTGTGTAAATGGATCGCCCCCAGGCGTAGGGCAGTGGGGTACTCGGTACCGGGTCCCTTCTGTCTCGGTTCTGGGGATGTCACGGTGGCCCGACCTTGTCCGTGGCCCTGCTAAGGGGCGCCCAATTAAAGGTGTAGTTAGTTGTTTGTACGGTGTTCGTGACGCCACCTGTGGTATTCGGTCAGGGTGACCGACGCTGCTTAGGGGTCCGCTGGGGTGATGTTATGGCAGCTAGATGGAATACCTTCCCACAGGTGAAGTGTGTCCCCAGGGCTTCCCAGTAAGGTAGATGATGATGGTTTAGGTCGCAGTAAATAACGAGGACACAGGGTTGCAGTCTCTTTACCTTTTACTGAAGACTTCAGCATCCACAATCCAGAACACTACTAACAGGGCTGGCTGAATCCGGCCGGTCCGAAGGCACATCCAGAGTTCCCTTTGCAGGTGGAAATCAGTAGCCTTCCTACTTGCGCCTGTGTGTTGTAGTACCTCCCTGCTGAGCACCACGGTATAGTCCTCACAACTGTCGTGTATGTTTCTGATATTCTCTCTCTACGTCCCCAAGATGATATGGATAGGACGACCCGTATGACAGGGTAGGCCTGGAGCTATTTTATAGGGACCCTAGAGACGCCCCTCTCCCACAATTTGCCTCCGTTGTCTTCATTAGGTTTAAGGTTGGGCAGCCAACTTGGAATTAACTGTTCTGCCGTAGTTTGAAGTAATGCGTAGAGCCTATTACTCCCTCGGTGTTCCGGCCACCGGCTACGCGCCTCACAAGGATGTTGCCTATCTTAAGGCAGAACTCCTCCCGGTATTATGTCCTTGTGCTGTGATCTCGTTTCTCACTTCTCCACAATATACTCCGCTTCTTGTCCTTTCTTAGGATGCTGCCGCAATGACGTGCAGGCGCAGCTCCGTAACATTCTATCTCTTGCTAAGTCTCTGCCAGGATCCCACCCCTGACAGGGACCTCTGTCTGCAGCTCAGATGTTCCTCCTTCTCCCCATCTGCCTGACAGGTCTTCTCTGGGTTGAACCCAGGTAGCTTTCTGACTTCCTATCCAACCCCCAGTTTTACCCTAGTGTGAGAAGTGGCCTAATAGATAGGACCTTTTGCACCCCCTGGTGGTCGGAGAGTGAAGTGTAGTGTGTGACTGTGATACCTGGTCAGGTGAACTCCTTTAGTGCCATTAGACGTACCATCACTCCCCCTGGAGGAAGAGCGACAATACTGCAACGACCAGGACTCTGGGGCGCTGCATAAACATTATTCTTCAATGGAGTATGTAAATTAAGAGGTTGGACAAGAAATGACATCACAATTCTTTTTTTTTGTGTATCTTTATTTAGCTTGCAAAAACACACACAAATCCGCATAAAAAAAAACGCATGAAAAGGGCATCAAAAACACAGGTGACCTGCCAGTGACCTCAGGTGCAGATTTTACCTGCATCAAATCCTGACCGTGGAAACATACCCTTATGCTGTGTGCTGAAAAGACGCGCTGCATGTCCGTTTAAGTAGGTCTGCGCCGCCTGCGTGTTTTAACGCATAGTGGAGACGGGATTTCATGAAATCCCCTACACTATGCTGTAACATCTGGACGCTGCGTGTTTGATGCTGCTGCTCTACGCAGCGTCAAACCCGCAGCGTTTCCTGACCTTGGAAACACAGCCTAAGCTACATAAAGATATACCCCCCAAAAAAAATTGTGATGTCATTTCTTGTCCAACCTCTTCATTTACATAATCCATTGAAGAATAATATTTACACACAGAGATAGATAGATGATAGATAGATATATCTATAGACAGATAATACCAAGCCCAATGTTTAGTAATAATTATAATAAAATGGTAAATAAAGAGTTAGGCCGGGATCACACATGCGAGAAACTCGGACGAGCCTCGCATCTTAATACCCGGCACTGCTGACGGCACTCGGGAGCAGAGCGTGCTGTTGCATGTATTTCTATGCATCCGCATGCTCCACTCCTGAGTGCCGGCGACAGTGTCGGGTATGAAGATGTGAGATTCGTCCAAGTTTCTCGCATGTGTGATAACGGCCTTAAAAAAAAAAAGACACACACACACAAAATCTGCGTTAGGCCGGGGTCACACTTGCAAGAAACTCACATGAGTCTCGCACCTCAATACCTGGCACTGCCGCCGGCACTCGAGACCGGAGCGTTCAGCTACATAGAAATACATGCAGCCGCACACTCCGGTCTATGTAGCTGAACGCTCCGGTCCCGAGTGTCGGCGGTAGTGAAGGGTATTGAAGCGAGAGACTCGTGTGAGTTTCTCGCAAGTGGGACCCCGGCCTTGAAAGAAATGTTTAATTTTTTTAAAAATAGCGCCAGTGAGGGAAAGCCAGCGACTGGGGGACCAATGTTTGTAGCCTGGGAAGGGGTTAATACCCATAGATCTTTCCAGGCTGTTAATATCAACCCGCAGCTGTATATTTTGCCTTTACTGGCTATAAAAATAGGGGGACCCCCCAAAAAAAATGACGTTGGGGTCCCCCTATAATTTATAGCCAGAAAGGCTATGCAGACAGCTGCGGGCTGATATTCATAGCCTAGAGAGGGACCATGGATATTGCCCCTCCTGGCTGCAAATACCAGCCCGCAGCCGCCCCATAGATGGCGCATCTGTAAGATGCGCCAATTCCGGTGCTTAGCCTCTCTCTTCCCACTCCCGAGTAGCGTTGGGATATGGGGTAATAAGGGGTTAATGTCACCTTGCTATTGTAAGGTGACATTAAGTCAGGTTAATAATGGAGAGGCGTCAATAAGACACCTATCCATTATTAATCCTAGAGTAGTGAAAGAGTTAAAAACAAAATAAAGACACAGCGAGAAAAAAGTATTTTATTATTAATTTAACCATACTTACCATACTTCAGCGCCTGCAAAAAATGTAAAATAAACCGTATACTCCCTGTCCGACGCAGTCCAATTAATAACGAGTGTCCCACGATGATCTCCCCCATAGAACAGTGACATCTGGTGATGTCACTGCTCTAGAGGACCTCCAGTGACACACTGACAGGAAACAACGGCTCCTGCAGTGCATCACTGAGAGGTTACTGTAGTTCACTGGTCTCACTATGGCAAAAGCTGCGTGGGAACTTTCTCACACAGCAATGCCAAAAGTGAGACTAGGGACTATATTTTACAGTGGCGGAGGAATACAGTGCGGAAGGATACCTTCCTCCCGTAATTGTATTCCTGGAGCCCCTAGAGAGCGGTCTCATCAGCTGATGCTGCTGCTCTCCACGGGAGATCGTCGTGGGACACTCGTGGATTTCTGCGGACAGGGAGTATATTGTTAGTTTGTTATTTTAATATTTTTTTTTACAGATGACACTGGCTTCGGGGAACAAAGTGACAAGTGATGGTGAGTATGTACTCTATGTCTATATGTAATGTATGAATGTATTGTATGCATGTAGTATGTATGTTGCATGTATGTGGAATGTTGTATGTATGTAGTATGTTGTATGTATGTTATATGTAGTACCGTATATACTCTAGTATAAGCCGAGATTTTCAGCCCAAATTTTTGGGCTGAAAGTGCCCCTCTCGGCTTATACTCGAGTCACGGTAGGCGGTGGGGTCGGCGGGTGAGGGGGAGAGAGCGTGTCGCATACTCACCTAGTCCCGGCGCTCCTGGCGCTCCCCCTGCCCGTCCCACGGTCTTTGGTGCCGCAGCTCATCCCCTGTTCAGCGGTCACGTGGGACCGCTCATTAGAGAAATGAATATGGACTCCACTCCCATAGGGGTAATCAGCCGTAATGGTGACCGCTGACAGAGGAAGAGGCTGCGGCACCCGGAGACCAGCTGTCCGGGAGAAGGAGCCAGGGACGCCGGGAGCAGGTAAGTATCTCATAGTTACCTCTCCGCGTTCCACACGCCGAGCGCCACTCTGTCTTCGCGTCCTCTTGTCGTACTAGTGTGCGCGCCGCCCTCTGCCTGATCAGTCAGTGCAGAGAGACGCCGAGAAGCTGCAAGCAAGAGAGGTGAGTGTTTGTTTTTTTTTTTATTGCAGCAGCAGCATTGTATATTGCTCAGCTATCTATGGGGCCATAATCAAAGGTGCAGAGCATTATATATGGCACAGCTATCTATGGGGCCATAATCAAAGGTGCAGAGCATTGTATATGGCACAGCTATCTATGGGGCCATAATCAAAGGTGCAGAGCATTGTATATGGCACAGCTATCTATGGGGCCATAATCAAAGGTGCAGAGCATTGTATATGGCACAGCTTTCTATGGAGCATCTATGGGGCCATAATGAACTGTGCAGAGCATTATATATGGGGCAGCTTTATGTGGAGCATCTATGGGGCCATAATGAACAGTATGGAGCATCTATTTTTAATTCACCGGTAGCTGCTGCGTTTTCCACCCTAGGCTTATACTCGAGTCAATATGTTTTCCCAGTTTTTTGTGGCAAAATTAGGGGGGTCGGCTTATACTCGAGTATATACGGTATGTATGTATGTGAGTGATATGCAGTATGTTGTATGTATGTGGTATGTATGTATGTAGTATGTATTTATGTAGTATGTATGTTTGTGTGGTTTTTTTTTTTACAATCCACACATTAGCCGGATGATGGGACTACTACTGTCCCATCATTGGCTAATGTGTCAATCACTGTCATTGTAGCAGGCATAGCCGATGGGACTTGTAGTACCATCGGACGATGGCTGCACACAGACACAAAGACCCCCGGCAGGCCCGCACAGACCCCCGAGAGGCCCGTACAGACCCCTGGCAGGCCCGCAAAGACGCCCGAGAGTCCCGTACAGACCCCCGACGGTCACACACAGACACGCAGTCTCCGCCCACACTCCATTATAGTGCATCATGACATCATTTGAGCAGCCAATCACAGCCATGCCATTAGTTAACATGGCTAACATGCCTGACAGGATGTGCCCACACTTCTTAGGATCCTCATTGGCTGAATAGAATAAAAATGGCTCATTGCATTATGGGAACTTCCGATTCCGGTATTCGATATTGTAAAAGTATCGGAACTCTGATACAGCGAATATCGGCCGGTACCCAATATTGCAGTATCGGAATACTCAACAGTAGTGGTTAGTATAGGCTGAAAACAAAGATCACTGTCTGAAGTGCAATGGACAGTGAGCTTATTTGTCTATAAGAAGACATTAGATGTCATGGTGTGGTGTGGTTATTTTTACATTGATAGAAAACAAAAACAAGTATGTTTTCAAATGAATAACACTCTCCTTTTTGGGCAAATTTATAACCTGTGATTTAAGGTATATCCTTTAACATATTCAACAAACACTGTAATAAACATAGAAAGCAGATTGTACTATCTTCCTCTATGAAATAATTCAAATTAATTAATTTCACAAATGACCAATTCAGACCCAAAGATTATAATTCTGTGCCATTTATCATTTTCATGGAAACATACTTGGGTTACTTAGGAAATTAAAAAAACATTCTAAATGGACAATGACAGACACAACACTTAATTTGTATTTATGAAATCTCAATTTTGTATTACTAAGCTAACCAGGTGATTTATATTTTTATTACGTATTCAGAGTGGCATAGGTGTGTAATATTTTAATGTAAGTGTATGTAATGTTTTTTTAAGTGCTCAGTGTGCCACATTAAGGTTATAATTTAAATGTAAGTGCATGTAATGTTATTACATCACCTTTACATTTGAAAACATTCCCTATCACAAAGACTATAAACATGACAACAGACCACACATTTTCAGGCCTAAGCCAAGTAAAACGCCAATCATACAAGCCTGATGCAAGATAGCCACACAAATTTACGCCCTGCAAGAGCTAACATGCACGTTGTAACGTTTTGTAAACTCAAACCTGTTAGTTCAACGATGGGTATAGACTCAACCACTGAGACATACTAAAGTCTCTTATCTGCCTTTTAAAAATCTTAGTGTGCTCTTAATGCTGCTCTTCGTACATCAAAACATTCCTAAGCCAACAATCTAAAAATTGTATGCGCATTAAAATTATCCACTGTATTTAAAATGCATGAATGTTCCACTTTTCACAATGACAACTCACTTTAGTTGCATTTCATAGATATTACAAGGATTGGTAACAACTAAAATTTATGTCTAATTATCATAGTTTAGTAAAACCATACTATTAAATCAACAACCTTGATCAGGTACATAAAACTTAATAATCCACATATTGTGAAATTATTGTCAGTGACATGAATATTGTTCTGTCTCCGCCATACAATTTGTTCATACTTTATTCATCTGTGGTGTTTTGGTTCCCTCTAGCGGTCAGAGTCATGTTGACAGTTCTATTTTTCGGTTTTGTATTTTTCATGTCTGATTCTCCTCCTACTTTGCAATGCATTATGGTAGCTCAGCCTACATTTCCCTCCATTATCCTTTCACTTCCAGTTTGCTTTCCAGGAAAGACGCTTGCACTTCATCCCCCTTGCGATTGCATTGCCGGTATGTCTTTATCCTCTCTGTAGATATTTCTGCTCTATATTAGCCTAGCTTAACCAGTTGCACTCCTAGTTCAGTTACTAGCTCTCTAAATGTCATGCATAACATTTATCATGTGTAATATGTATTTGTTCTATACCATGTACTGATTCCATTGTATATCATTGTTCAAAGTTTCACCGCATCAATATACCACTACGTTTAATAAAGCACAGACTCAACCACAGCCTCCTTATTGGACTCCGGTTATAGCGGTTTAGCTGACTGTATAGCTACGTGGGGCCTGTCTCATTTAGTGAGGACAGAACAAATATAATAAGCATTTATAATATGTAAACTTTCTAATATTATTATCAATTAATTTATTTCACATAATTTGTGCCTATAATACATAGAGTATGAATCTCTATTTGAAGCACTACTTCCTTGCACACTAGTTGACAAGATGATACTTGTCAACAATATTTATACACTAGATGGCAGCCCAATTCTAAAGAATCGGGAGTCTAGAATCCATATATACTTTATTTATTCAAATGTAAGAATAATACAATTAATAAATAATAGTAAGAAAGAACAAAAAATGGCTGCACTCACCAGCTCTTGACAATTCTTGACAGTACGGCACATTTCTGATTGGTCGCTCGCGGCAGGCGGCAACCAATCAGAAAAGTGCCGCGCACCACGAAGGCATATATCTTTGTCCACCCTGAGCGGGTGTAGGACGCTGGTGACGTCACTTATCTCCGGACATTATCTCCGGACAAAGCCACGGAAGTTGGCACAAATTGCCGGAAGTAGTATTCTAGGCAATTATATATTAGATTTTAATGTTATCAGTGTTTACCTTTGAACGTTTATATTGTATTGTCCTGTCACCAGCCATGTGTACGATTATCGGCCGAAAGCCTCTCTGGAACCAATAATCACCCCATGTAAAGGTATCTTTATAAATTAAAGATTCAGAATACTATGACTTTTATCATATCCTGGACAGTCAAGTTTTTTTATGAACCGTTAAGGTTTTCTGGTTGAAGTAAAAAAAACTCTGAGTGTTTACAGTTTGAAACCATAAAATGTTGAAAAATTATGTCATTCTTGAGTATATCACTCAATGGTGCTCATAAACGTGTCAAATTTGATCTATAATATACTTTAATATACGTTACTTTAATCTTTAATATACTTAAGAACAGGGCCCCAGACATCACACAGGGGGTCTGAAACACCGCACAGTGGTCCAAAATATCGCTGTGCTCTGCCTGGGGCCCCATATGCTGCCTGGGGCCCCTGTGCTCTGCCTGGGGCCCCATATGCTGCCTGGGGCCCCTGTGCTCTGCCTGGGGCCCCATGTTCTGCCTGGGGCCCCTGTGTTCTGCCAGGGGCCCCTGTGCTCTGCCTGGGGCCACTGTGCTCTGCCTGGGGCCCCATATGCTGCCTGGGGCCCCTGTGCTCTGCCTGGGGCCCCATATGCTGCCTGGGGCCCCTGTGCTCTGCCTGGGGCCCCTGTGCTCTGCCTGGGGCCACTGTGCTCTGCCTGGGGCCCCATATGCTGCCTGGGGCCCCTGTGCTCTGCCTGGGGCCCCATATGCTGCCTGGGGCCCCTGTGCTCTGCCTGGGGCCACTGTGCTCTGCCTGGGGCCACTGTGCTCTGCCTGGGGCCCCATATGCTGCCTGGGGCCCCTGTGCTCTGCCTGGGGCCCCTGTGCTCTGCCTGGGGCCCCATGTTCTGCCTGGGGCCCCTGTGCTCTGCCTGGGGCCCCATAGGCTGCCTGGGGCCCCTGTGCTCTACCTGGGACCACTGTGCTCTGCCTGGGGCCCCATATGCTGCCTGGGGCCCCTGTGCTCTGCCTGGGGCCCCTGTGCTCTGCCTGGGGCCCCTGTGCTCTGCCTGGGACCACTATGCTCTGCCTGGGACCACTATGCTCTGCCTGGGGCCCCTGTGCTCTGCCTGGGGCCACTGTGCTCTGCCTGGGGCCACTGTGCTCTGCCTGGGGCCCCATATGCTGCCTGGGGCCCCTGTGCTCTGCCCGGGGCCCCATATGCTGCCTGGGGCCCCTGTGCTCTGCCTGGGGCCCCATGTTCTGCCTGGGGCCCCTGTGCTCTGCCTGGGGCCACTGTGCTCTGCCTGGGGCCCCATGTTCTGCCTGGGGCCACTGTGCTCTGCCTGGGGCCCCATAAGCTGCCTGGGGCCCCTGTGCTCTGCCTGGGACCACTGTGCTCTGCCTGGGGCCCCATATGCTGCCTGGGGCCCCTGTGCTCTGCCTGGGGCCACTGTGCTCTGCCTGGGGCCCCATATGCTGCCTGGGGCCACTGTGCTCTGGCTGGGGCCCCATATGCTGCCTGGGGCCCCTGTGCTCTGCCTGGGGCCCCATATGCTGCCTGGGGCCCCTGTGCTCTGCCTGGGGCCCCTGTGCTCTGCCTGGGGCCCCATGTTCTGCCTGGGGCCACTGTGCTCTGCCTGGGGCCACTGTGCTCTGCCTGGGGCCACTGTGCTCTGCCTGGGGCCCCATATGCTGCCTGGGGCCCCTGTGCTCTGCCTGGGGCCCCATATGCTGCCTGGGGCCCCTGTGCTCTGCCTGGGGCCCCTGTGCTCTGCCTGGGGCCCCTGTGCTCTGCCTGGGGCCCCTGTGCTCTGCCTGGGGCCCCATGCTCTGCCTGGGGCCCCTGTGCTCTGCCTGGGGCCACTGTGCTCTGCCTGGGGCCCCATATGCTGCCTGGGGCCACTGTGCTCTGCCTGGGGCCCCATATGCTGCCTGGGGCCCCTGTGCTCTGCCTGTGGCCACATATGCTGCCTGGGGCCCCTGTGCTCTGCCTGTGGCCACTGTGCTCTGCCTGGGGCCCCATAGGCTGCCTGGGGCCCCATAGGCTGCCTGGGGCCCCTGTGCTCTGCCTGGGACCACTGTGCTCTGCCTGGGACCACTGTGCTCTGCCTGGGGCCACTGTGCTCTGCCTGGGGCCCCATATGCTGCCTGGGGCCCCTGTGCTCTGCCTGGGTGTAGGACACTGGTGACGTCACTTATCTCCGGACATTAGCTCCGGACATTAGCTCCGGACATTAGCTCCGGACAAAGCCACGGAAGTTGGCACAAATTGCAGGAAGTAGTATTCTAGGCAATTATATATTAGATACACTGTAGCAGTTTCATATTAACCCCTTAGTGACAGACAATTTGGTACTTAATGACCGAGCCAATTTTTACAATTCTGACCACTGTCACTTTATGAGGTTATAACCCTGGAACGCTTTAACAGATCCCGCTGATTCTGAGATTTTTTTTTCGTGACCTATTGTACTTCATGTTAGTGGTAACATTTCTTCGATATTACTTGCGATTATTTATGAAAAAACGGAAATATGGCGAAAATTTTTAAAATTTCACAATTTTCTAAATTTGTATTTTTATGCCCTTAAATCACAGAGATATGTCACGAAAAATAGTTAATAAATAACATTTCCCACATGTCTACTTTACATCAGCACAATTTTGTAAACAAAATTTTTTTTTGTTAGGGAGTTATAAGGGTTAAAAGTTGACCAGCAATTTCTCATTTTTACACCACCATTTTTTATTTTATTTTTTTTTTAGGGACCACATCACATTTGAAGTCATTTTGAGGGGCCTATATAATAGAAAATAACCAAGTGTGACACCATTCTAAAAACTGCACCCCTCAAGGTGCTCAAAACCACATTCAAGAAGTTAATTAAACCTTTACGTGCTTCACAGGAACTGAAACAATGTGGAAGGAAAAAATGAACATTTAACTTTTTTTGCAAACATTTTACTTCAGAACCATTTTTTTTTTATTTTCACAAGTGTAAAAACAGAAATTTAACCATAAATTTTTTGTTGTCCAATTTGTCCTGAGTACGTCGATACCCCATATGTGGGGGTAAACCACTGTTTGAGCGCACCACAGAGCTTGGAAGAGAAGGAGTGGCGTCAATGTAGAATTGGCTGGAATTGAGATCGGACGCCATGTCGCGTTTGGAGAGCCCCTGATGTGCCTAAACAGTAGAAACCCCCCACAAGTGACCCCATTTTGGAAACTAGAACCCCTAAGGAACTTATCTAGATATGTGGTGAGAACTTTGAATGCCCAAGTGCGTCACAGAAGTTTATAATGCAGAGTCGTGAAAAAAAAAAAAATTCTTTCCACAAAAAAGATTTTTTAGCCCCCAATTTCTTATTTTCATAAGGGTAACAAGAGAAATTGGACCCCAAAAGTTGTTGTCCAGTTTATCCCGAGCACGCTGATGCCCCATATGTGGGGGTAAACCACTGTTTGAGCGCACGGCAGAGCTCAGAAGGGAGGGAGCACCATTTGACTTTTTGAGCGCAAAATTAGCTTTTGTTTTTGGAGACCCCCTGATGTACCTAAACAGTGGAAACCCCCCAATTCTAACTCCCTAACCCCAACACACCCCTAACCCTAATCCCAACCCGATCCATAACCCTAATCACAACCCTAACCCCAAAACAATCCTAATCTCAACCCTAACCATAACCCTTATCAAAACCCTAAATCCAACACACCCCTAATCCTAATCTCAACCCTAACCTCAAACCTAACCCTAATCCCAATACACCCCTAACCCTAATCCCAACCCTAAGCTTAACCCTAATCCCAAACATAACCCTAATGCCAACCCTAACCCTAATACCAACCCTAATCCAAACCCTAATCCCAACTCTAACCCTAACTTTAGCCTCAACCCTAGCCCTAACCCTAACTTTAGCCCCAACCCTAACCCTAATTTTAGCCCCAACCCTAACCCTAATTTTAGCCCCAACCCTAATTTTAGCCCCAACCCTAACCCCAAATTTAACCCTAACCCTAAGGCTACTTTCACACTTGCGTCGTGTGGCATCCGTCGCAATCCGTCGTTTTGGACAAAAAACGGATCCTGCAAATATGCCCACAGGATGCCTTTTTTGCCCATAGACTTGTATTGCCGACGGATGGCCACAAGTCGCGTCCGTCGTGTACTGGATCCGTTGTGTTTTGGCAGATCATCGTCACAAAAAAAAAACGTTCAATGTAACCTTTTTTTTGTACGTCGCGTCCGCCATTTCCGCTCATGCGTGGCCGTAACTCTGCCCCCTCCTCCCCAGGACATAGACTGGGCAGCGGATGCATTGAAAAACTGCATCCGCTGCCCACGTTGTGCACAATTTTCACAACGTGCGTCGGTACGTCGGGCCGACACAAGTGTGAAAGAAGCCTAACCCTAGCCCTAAATTTAGCCCCAACTCCTCTCTCCTGCCGGCCGGTAGATGGCAGCAGAGAGTGGGCGCACTGCGCATGCGCCCGCCATTTTCTTTACATAGGAAGAAGCCGGCAGGCAGGAGGGGACGCAGGAGGACCCAGGGACACCGGTAAGTATAGCAGGGTCCCCAAATCCCCCTATTTCTCTGTCCTCTGATGTGCGATCACATCAAAGGACAGAGAATTACCGATCGCTTTTTTTTTTTTGCGACCGTCGGTAAACATTTAATTACCGGCGATCGCAAAACAGGGGTCGGTAAGAACCGACCCCGATCATGTTCTTTGGGGTCTCGGCTACCTCCGGCAGGCGAGACCCCAAAGATCCTCCGGGTACCGGCCGGCGGGCGCACTGCGCATGCGCCCGCCATTTTTTTGCCGGAAGATGGCGGCGCCCATCGGTAGCCTCGAGGAGCACCGGGGGGCTATCGGGGACCCCATTTCTCTGTCCTCTGATGTGCGATCACATCGGAGGACAGAGAAATTAAAAGGGAGATTGCGGTTTTTTTTGTTGTTTTTTTTTTTGCGATCGCCGGTAAACGGTTAATTACCGGCGATCGCAACTCGGGTGTCAGTAAAAAACCCCCGAATCATGTTCTCTGGGGTCTCGGCTACCCCCGGCAACCGAGACCCCAGAGAAAATCTGACTCTGGGGGGCGCTATTCACTTTTTCCACAGCGCCGTTAATTAACGGCGCTGTGGTTTAAGTACCCTTAGTGGCCGCAGTTAAAAGGCTATCGGCGGTCGTTAAGGGGTTAAGACAAAAATTTTATAGCAAGACCTCCAATATCTAACCTTTTTGAGATATCAAAACAAAAAGGATTCCAAAAATTTACATTAAGCAAGTACATTAAGTAAGATGTTGAGACTGATCTCATTTACTTTTATTCTTAAACATATTAAATATTTTATATACCCAAATATAAATATTGCTTTCAAACAGGACAAACACAACAACACTGAAATTCAGACTTGAGGTTACAGTGTAAGGCTACTTTCACACTAGCGTTGTTTGGCCTCCGTCGCAATGCGTCGTTTTGGAGAAAAAACGCATCCTGCAAAATTGCTTGCAGGATGCATTTTTTCTCCATTGACTTGCATTAGCGACGCATTGCGACGGATTGCCACACGTTGCATCCGTCGTGCGACGGATGCGTCGTGTTTTGGCGGACCGTTGGCACAAAAAAAGCTACATGTAACTTTTTTTGTGCGACGTGTCCGCCATTTCCAACCGCGCATGCGCGGCCGGAACTCCGCCCCCTCCTCCCCGGACCTTACAATGGGGCAGCGGATGCATTGAAAAACAGCATCCGCTGCCCCCGTTGTACGGCGCTTTCAACGCTAGCGTCGTTGCGTCGGCACGTCGCTAGTGTGAAAGTAGCCTAAGTTAACTCCAGCATGCCAATTAAACACTTACCATGGACAGATGACATTCACAGACAATCCTCCAAGTAGGGCCACTCTATGGCATACTTCGATGGCTTCCAAGTGAGTATCACTTCAGAACAAAACAGTGATGACATGGACTCTTTCAATGCCTAGCATGGATTGAGTTTCTTAAAATTTGGTCACACATGATGGTATTCTGTTTATTACTATGTGATAAGCCCCTCGTTGTTTCTACAAGACTCTTAAGGTACCTTCACACTAAATGACTTTGCAGCGATAACGATAGCGATCCGTGACGTTGCAGCGTCCTGGATAGCGATATCGTTGTGTTTGACACGCAGCAGCGATCTGGATCCTGCTGTGATATCGCTGGTCGTTGCTGAAAGTTCAGAACTTTATTTGGTCGTCAGATCGGCGTGTATCGTCGTGTTTGACAGCCAAAGCAACGATGCCAGCGATGTTTTACAGTGGTAACCAGGGTAAATATCGGGTTACTAAGCGCAGGGCCGCACTTAGTAACCCGATATTTACCCTGGTTACCATTGTAAAAGTAAAAAAAACAAACAGTACATACTCACCTGCTGTCTGTCACACGTCCCTCGCCGTCTGCTTCCCGCACTGACTGAGCGCCGGCCGTAAAGTGAAAGCAGAGCACAGCAGTGACGTCACCGCTGTGCTGTGCCTTACGGCCGGCACTCACAGTCAGTGCGGGAAGCAGACGGCGAGGGACGTGTGACAGACAGCAGAAGGCGAGTATGTACTGTTTGTTTTTTTTACATTTACAATGGTAACCAGGGTAAACATCGGGTTACTAAGCGCGGCCCTGCGCCTAGTAACCCGATGTTTACCCTGGTTACCCGGGGACTTCGGCATCATTGGTCGCTGGAGAGCTGTCTGTGTGACAGCTCTCCAAAGACCAAACAGTGACGCTGCAGCGATCGGCATCGTTGTCGATATCGCTGCAGCGTCGTTTAGTGTGAAGGTACCTTTAGGAGTCTAGGTTTACAGTTCCTGTTGACTCATGTAATTAACTTTGCCAGGGAAGGTCACAGACTCAGACAAATCAATTATGCTAACCTTTCACTGTATTGCTCGATTGTATGTAAATTAGCTAACTCTTCCTCAGAGTATAATTTCACACTCAAACTTAAGGTACCGTCACACTTAAGGTACCTTCACACTAAAGGTACCGTCACATTAAGCGACGCTGCAGCGATAGCGACAACGATGCCGATCGCTGCAGCGTCGCTGTTTGATCGCTGGAGAGCTGTCACACAGACCGCTCTCCAGCGACCAACGATGCCGAGGTCCCTGGGTAACCAGGGTAAACATCGGGTTACTAAGCGCAGGGCCGCGCTTAGTAACCCGATGTTTACCCTGGTTACCAGCGTAAAAGTAAAAAAACAAACAGTACATGCTCACCTGCGCGTCCCCCAGCTTCTGCTTCCTGACACTGACTGAGCTCCGGCCCTAACAGCACAGCGGTGACGTCACCGCTGTGCTTTCACTTTCAGTTTAGGGCCGGGCTCAGTCAGAGCAGGAAGCAGATGCTGGGGGACGCGCAGGTGAGTATGTACTGTTTGTTTTTTTTACTTTTACGCTGGTAACCAGGGTAAACATCGGGTTACTAAGCGCGGCCCTGCGCTTAGTAACCCGATGTTTACCCTGGTTACCAGTGTAAAACATCGCTGGTATCGTTGCTTTTGGTGTCAAACACAACGATACACGGCGATCGGACGACCAAATAAAGTTCTGGACTTTATTCAGCGACCAGCGACATCACAGCAGGATCCTGATCGCTGCTGCGTGTCAAACTAAACGATATCGCTAGCGAGGACGCTGCAACGTCACGGATCGCTAGCGATATCGTTTAGTGTGACGGTACCTTAAACGATATCGCTAGCGATCCGTGACGTTGCAGCGTCCTGGCTAGCGATATCGTTGTGTTTGACACGCAGCAGCGATCAGGATCCTGCTGTGATGTCGCTGGTTGTTGAACAAAGTTCAGAACTTTATTTGGTCGTCAGACCGGCGTGTATCGTCGTGTTTGACACCAAAAGCAACGATACCAGCGATGTTTTACACTGGTAACCAGGGTAAACATCGGGTTACTAAGCGCAGGGCCGCGCATAGTAACCCGATGTTTACCCTGGTTACCAGTGTAAAATGTAAAAAAAACAAACAGTACATACTCACCTTCGCGTCCCCCGGCGTCCGCTTCCCACACTGACTGAGCGCCGTAAAGTGAAAGTGAAAGTACAGCACAGCGGTGACGTCACCGCTCTGCTGTTAGGGCCGGCGCTCAGTCAGTGCAGGAAGCGGACGCCGGGGGACGCGAATGTAAGTATGTACGGTTTTGGTTTTTTTTACATTTTACGCTGGTAACCAGGGTAAACATCGGATTACTAAGCGCGGCCCTGCGCTTAGTAACCCGATGTTTACCCTGGTTACCCAGGGACCTCGGCATCGTTGGTCGCTGGAGAGCGGTCTGTGTGACAGCTCTCCAGCGATCAAACAGCGACGCTGCAGCGATCGGCATCGTTGTCTCTATCGCTGCAGCGTTGCTTAATGTGAAGGTACCTTTAGCGACGCTGCAGCGATATAGACAACGAGCCGATCGCTGCAGCGTCGCTGTTTAGGTCGCTCTAGAGACGTCAAACACAGCAGCTCCAGAACGATGCAGGAGCGATCCTGTGACGTAACGGTGACACACTTATCGTTCTCACAGGTCGTTAGCTCCATGTTTAACATTGCTGGCATCGTTGCTTTTGCTGTCAAACACTACGATACACGCCGACCTGACAACCAAATAAAGTTCTGGACTTTTAGCTCTGACCAGCGATATCACAGCGGGATCCTGATCACTGCTGCGTGTCAAACACAACGAGATCGCTAACCAGGACGCTGCAACGTCACGGATCGTTGTCGTTCTCGTTGTAAAGTTGCTCAGTGTGAAGGTACCTTTAGCATCTGTTCAACAACCCTTGAATTAAACATAGATTAGAGGGTTAAAACCTTATGGAAACTTTACGTAAGTTGTGATAGCAAACAGTGAGGTACCGATAAAATATTTCACATGTGGAGTTAGCATATTTTGTATAATTCTTCAACTGTACATAGAGTTGTGAATTTTTTTTGTCAAAATTTGTTAGATTGAGTACGTTTGATTATGCGCGACATAAGCGATTTACGTGAATAACTTCTGAACTACACATAGAGTTGATATTTTTTTGGGCAAATATTATTCAGGACATTGAGCTGGTCATTTTGAGTACTAGTGGTCTAGGGTACCTCTTTTCAAATTGAACTTACATACGATTAATAACGTTTGACTGTGCGCGACAAACGATTTACGTGAATAACTTCTGAACTACACAGAGTTGATAATTTGTTGGGCAAATATTATTCAGGACATTGATCTGGTCATTTTGAGTACTAGTGGTCAAGGGTACCTGTTTTCAAATTGAACTTACGTACGATTGCGTGCGTTTGATTATGCGCGACAAAAATAACCGATTTACGTGAATAACCCAGGACCACAAGTAGTCAAAGAACAAAATTTTACCAAAACAATATCAACTCTATGTATAATTCATCATACATGAAAATCTAATAGCTAATTCACCATGCATGAGTCCGGTCCGGACAAGACATGGTCATGGCGCTACAAGTCTCAAGTACAACAGAAGTGTTATCATAGGGACATGGCACAGGCCTGGCACTGCCCGGGTGCCTCCCTCATACCACCACCGTGCGCCGCTCATCCCCGGGATCACTCTGCGACACTCGCGGAAGTCGCAGTAGAGGTGGCGCACAGAGACATCAGGAGGCCATCCACTATTCATAGCTCCGCCGCCTCCACCCAGCTCCGCGTCTCCCCGTCCTGCTGCCTGCACTCACCGTCACCTGTGCCGCCACGGAATTACCGCTGATATGTGACCGGCGCCTGCGGACAGCCCGGTGTAGTATGACGGATTACAACGGACAGGCTGCTCATAAGCTGTCACCCTCCCAGAGTGCCCGGCTGTGAGTCACCAGCAGCAGCAACAGCCTCGCAAGCAGAGCAGCAGGTGGCCCGCTGACCGTCCTGCTCGTGTAGCCCCGCCCATAACAAACGATCTCCGCCCTCTCATTAGCTACAGCCTTCACCACTATTCCACGCCCCTCAACGCCTTTTACTCCGCCTACCACAGCCTGTAATTCTATCCCCCAACGCACACTCCGCATCTTCCTCCGCCCAGTCCCACCTCTTCCTCCGCCCAGTCCCACCTCTTATCCGCCCCCACAGCCTCTTGCTCCGCCGCCTCACTCTCGTACTCTGCCTCGTATTCAATTGACAGTCACATATCCGTCTCATCTCCGACGAGTCCGCCCATCATCGCCTCACATCCGTCTCCTCACCTCTTCTACCCCGGCCACCCAACTCTTACTCCGTCCTTTCACCGGCTATTCCCCGCCTCTCGTGGCCTTACCTTGTACACGATGTAGTACAGACGCCGACGTCACACATCTCTGTAGTACGGGGCTGCCGCTAAGAATTTCGGGGCCCCATACAAAATTTTCGGGCCCCCTTGAGATTCCGCCCAGGCTCCAGCCCTGCCTCCACCCTTTGAACCTTCCACCGCACACTCTTGGAAAAACTCAACTTCACCACCAGGTCCTCAGCAATCAGATATTAGAGGGACTCTGTCACCTGAATTTGGAGGTAACAATTTTCAGCCATAGGGGCGGGGTTTTCGGGTGTTTGATTCACCCTTTCCTTACCCGCTGGCTGCAATATTGGATTGAAGTTCATTCTCCGTCCTCCATAGTACACGCCTGCATAAGGCAAGATTGCCTTGTGCAGGCATGTACTACGGAGGACAGAGAATGAACTTCAATCCAATATTGCAGCCAGCATGCAGCCAGCGGGTAAGGAAAGGGTGAATCAAACACCCGAAAACCCCGCCCCTATGGCTGAAAATTGTTCCCTCCAAATTCAGGTGACAGTCCCTTTAAGCCGGCCCCACCACGACATGGTAAACTCTTTTGGCTGGGCCCTACTCTAAACTATTAAATATAAATATATTTTATTATGTATTTTTGTTTAAGGGAATGAGTCACATACATATTTTTAAAATGACCATTAATACAACATACAAGGGACAAATACCGTCACAACGTGACCAGACCACATATTACCACCACATAGTGACCAAATACTACCCCATACAAGGGAGAAATACCACCACACCAATGCCAAGACCACATTACCAACACATAGTGACCGTATAATACCACATACAATTAACAAATACCGCCACACAATGGCCGAACCACATATTACCACAACATAGTGACCGAATACTACCACGTTCAAGGAACAAATACCACCACACCATGACCATACCACATATTACCACAACATAGTGACCAAATAATACCACATACAAAGAACAAATACCACCACACCATGACCAGATAACATATTACCACCACATAGTGACAATACTACAATACTGATCATTAATAAAACAAAACACAATATTAAGTGACATTATACACACGGGCTCTGTATATAGTGTCAGTATACAGTTAATACAGTGATCACCAGTGACATTCTATACAGGAGCTCTATATATAGTGTCAGTGTACAGGTAATAGAGGGATTACCAGTGACATTATATACAGGAGCTCTGTATATAGTGTATAGTTTACAGGTAATACAGGTATCAGCAGTGACATTACACACAGGATCTCTGTATATAGTGGATAGTTTACAGGTAATACAGTGATCAACAGTGACATACACAGGAGCTCTGTATATAGTGTCAGTGTACAGGTAATACAGTGATCATCAGTGACATACACAGGAGATCTGTATATAGTGTCAGTGTACAGGTAATACAGGGATCATCAGTGACATCATACACAGGAGCTCTGTATATCGTGTCAGTGTATAGGTAATACAGGGATCATCAGTGACATTATACAGTGGCGTATCTAGGGGGGGGCAGCCGGGGCATATGCCCCGGGTGCAGCCGGCAGGGGGGCGCAGTCAGGCCCCCTAATTTGGCGGTCCGCAGTGTCTCCCCTGGCGGCTGCATTTTGCCGCCCCCGGTCTGGGAGTCAGCTGTTCTCTGTGCCGACTGTCAAGCTGACGGCCGGCACAGAGAAGCTGCAGAGTGCCGGCTCCCAACGTGTGCAGAGGTGGAGGGGGGCCCCTGCAGAGTGGCTGTGGCGGGCAGGGAGAAATCCCTGCAGCTCCGCTGCCCAGCGATCTGTCTTCCTGCTTCCTCTCACACAGACGCACCGCTGGATGACGTCATCATTCAGCGGCCGGCTGTGTCAGTATTCTGGGTTTTCTAAGTCACCTTGTGAATGATTTTGCCCTTTGTTAAGATGGAGTTTGCTGTTTTTGTCTGCACCACTTCCTGTTCGTTTGTTTAAAACCCGGGTCATGTGTCAGCCTCTTTGCTGGAGTATTCTGATTCTGTTCTCCTTCAGCTCTGCTGCTGGTTTTGAGTGTTTCTCTACCTCTGGCTCTGGACATTTCCTGCATTTGTAAGCTACACTCTCTATGTTATCATTAGTCTGCTGACTTGGAACTTAACCCTCGGTTCACTCCTTCTGGTAAGAACTGTGTTTTTGGAACTTTGTTTCGGGACTGTGTGTTGCTACTTAATCCTTCATTTACTCCCCCCGGTGGGAGCTGTTGGAAACAACACCAGTATAATACTTTAAGGTGAACCTGTTTCTGAACTTACCCGTGTTTTATGCGACATCTTGGATCAACTTGTGAACTAGTTTCTGGACTTACCCGTGTTCATGCTACACCTGGGATGAACTTGTGAACTTGTTCTGGACTTCCCTGTGTTTTCTTCATGCCTGGATTTGACTCTTTCTGTGCCGACAGTGTTTGGATCTGCACCACGTCACCTATCACATTCACCTTGCTGAGGACTCTGCCTTAAGAACTCTGCCGATTTGCTGTATATGTTTCAAGGACTCGTTTCATTCCAGGACACTGTGGGTTATCAGTATATTGTTTTGGGTGTTTTTTCTGTTGTACAAAGACACTATTTGCACTAAAAGAAACCCGTCTCTGTCTGTTCATTGCCCCATGCTATCAGAATCCTTGAGTTCCTACAATAGTATTACAAGCTGTGTCAGAGGAAGGCGATGAGATGCTGCGACAGCGTGAGGAGAGGTGAGAGGTGTGTGTGTGTGTGTGTGTGTGTATATGTATGGTGGGGGAGGAAAATCCAAGCAATAACCTATGGTCTTTCAGTAAAAACAGCTTTCTTGTGGAAAGCACGGAGACGGTGGCAACAGTGATTAGACACCAGACAAGATACAAGAAAAGGGCACTGGGAACCATACATGCCATGTTAGTAATATAAACAGTATATATACATAGCTAAAGGGCCAAAGATGTATCTAGGAACATGCAAAAATTTGTAGGCATCTACATAGATAAATACAGGGCTAGGTCACACACAAGTCAATGCCGTCCCAGCTCTAAAAAGAGCCCCACACGATCCACTAACAAGTATATAACAACCACATTATATTCAAATAAAAAAACGGTAACAGGAATACATCGTGTGTGTGTGTGCGTGTGTGTGTGTGTGTGGCTCAGTATTGGGGGGGGTGTGTGTGTGTGTGTGTCGCGCTGCAGGGGAATGTGCAGAGAAGTGAATGGTGTGTGTGTGTGTGTGTGTGTGGGGGGGGGGGGGGGGAGGAGAGGGCATTGATGGGGCTGATGGGGAGAGCGCAATGATGGTGGAGGAGGAGAGGGCAATGATGGGGCTGACGGGGAGAGAGCAATGATGGGGATGGTGGAGGAGGAGAGGGCAATGATGGGGCTGCGGGGAGAGAGCAATGATGCGGATGGTGGAGGAGTAGAGGGCAATGATGGGGCTGACGGGGAGAGAGTAATGATGCGGATGTTGAGGAGAGGGCAATGATGGGGCTGACGGGGAGAGGGCAATGATGGGGATGGTGGGGGAGGAGAGGGCAATGATGGGGCTGATGGGGGGCATATGTCCTTGGGGGGTGTCAAAATAAATTCTTGCCCCGGGTGCCAGAAACCCTAGATACACCTCTGACATTATACACAGGATCTCTCTCTATATATATATTGTCAGTGTACTGGTAATACAGTGATCATCAGTGACATTATACACAGGAGCTCTGTATATAGTGTCAGTGTAAAGGTAATACAGTGATCATCAGTGACATTATACACAGGAGCTCTGTATATAGTGTCAGTGTAAAGGTAGTACAGGGATCATCAGTGACATTATACACAGGAGCTCTGTATATAGTGTCAGTGTACAGGTAGTACAGGGATCATCAGTGACATTATACACAGGAGCTCTATATATAGTGTCAGTGTACAGGTAATAATGTGATCACTGGTGGCTAGTGATGAGCGAGCACTCATTGCTCGAATCGAGCAAATTGGAATACTCGGGTACTCGGCCAGAACGAGCCCAATGTAAGTCTATGGGTGACGCAAGTATTTTTACCGTAACCCCTGGGGGTCCTTTTAAGGTCTACAGACATCTGAAAATGAAGTAAACACTGCTTAAATGACATGGGAACATCATGGGGATCGCCCCTGGAAGCATTCCTGACTCCTAGGTCACAGCTGTAAGCAATGTTGTCAGAGTGTGACACCATTTTTACAGGCACACACTAAAACATACAAAAACGAAACCAAAATGGATTTTCCTGGGAAATATGTTAAGGAACATCCTTTCCAGAGTAATAATTTGAAAGGCAAAATAAAGACCCCCCCCCAAAAAAAAAAAAAAAAAAATATAAATATATATATATATATATATATATATATATATATATATATATACTTCCACCACTTAGGTTATGTTCACATGTAGCGTTATTGATGCGTTTTTAAACTTTAACATTGCTTTCAACCAACGCAAATGTGCTCATTGTGAAATGTCATTGTAACATTTAACAGCTAGTGATGAGCGAACATGCTCGCCACTACTCGGTACTCCCCCGAGTATCACTATGCTCGGTGTACTCGGCGAGCACTGAGTATTTCTGGGATTATTTGGTGGGTGCTCAGGTTTCTGCCCTGCAATTTTGGCTCTTTTTAGAGCGCACTGTAATGCCGCAACCATCTTTGTTGTGGTGTTACAGTGATTGGCTGGCCGCACAGCGTCATCAGGTCTATAAGAGACCTGGCGCCACCCTGCTCACCGCATTCTGCTCCAGACTCAGCTAGCATAGTGAGAGCTGCTGCTAAGATAGCCTTAAAAGAAAGATTCTGACCCTATGTGTCCACGTTGCATTTTTAAAGCGTTTTTGCAACGATTTTCCGCTTCGGAAACGCTTAGAAAACACTTACAAACAGCATCCCATTACTTTCTAATGCATTCCGCAATTGATGTGCCCATGCTGCGTTTTTTCCCGCTGCGGAAACGCATCACGGAAAAAAAACACAGGATGTTCATTATTTTTGCGGAATTGCGTAAATTCCGCACCCATAGACATGCAGCACCCCAGAGTCCTGGTTGTTGCAGTACTGTGGCTCCGCCACTATGGGGAGCTATGGTACGTCTGATTGCACTAAGGAGTTTCTCTGACCAGGTACATTCTCACCACACTTCACACTCCGGCCACCAGGGGGGGTGGTCCTATCTAGTAGGCCACTCCTCACAACTCTGGTAAAACTGGGGGTTGGACAGGAAGACAGGGAGAAGTAGCTGGGAAGAGCTAGTGAGAGGACCTGTCAGGGATGGGGATCCTGGCAGACTCCTCAGAGCAGAACTAACCAGCAAACAACGGGAATACAGAAAAGGAGGATACCAGCAGGGGTTTTGTTGAAAGAGGCAGCACCTTGCTGAGGCGCAAACAATCGGTGGCCGGAACGCCGAGCAAGTAAGAGACTTTAAGTACATTGCAAACCACGGCAGGACAGCTAATTACAGGTTGGCTGTCTCACTTAACACCTAAGCAGACAACGGAGGCAGCTGTGGGAGAGGGGCGACTCTAGGGTCCCGGAAGAACTCCAGGCCTACCCCGTCATACGGGTGCGTCCTACCATATCACCTGGAGGACGGAGAACGAACAGTAGAGACAGAAAGAAACAGTTGTGAGGACTATCCCGGGAGCTCAGCAGGGAAGAACTACAACACACAGCGCTAGAAGGTAGATACTGATTCCCACCTGTGAGGAGAACTCCTGATGTGTCGTTGGACCGGCCGGTCTCTGAAAACCCAGTTAACAGCGCTCTGGACTGAGGTCTCCAACATCTTCAGTAAAGAGGTAAAGAGACTGCAAACTGGTGTCCTCGTTATTTACCGCGACCTGCACCGTTACCACACCACTTATTGCACCGGACGTCCCCCATTGACAGACAGGGCCACGGACCGGGTCTAGCCACCGTGACAACCCCAGGACTGAGACCTAGAGGCCCGGCTCCGGGTACCCCTCGGCCCTGCGGCGGTGTGGGGGCGCTCCAACTTGGCGTCACGAACAGGATTTACTTAAGCCTGAAGAATCAGGTCATGTGTGCCTTGGAACTGTGAGTTATTGTGCTTGGACCGTACTTTATTGAAAAGACTGTGCTGTGCCATTTGCCGCCAAAATTCGCCATTGCCGCGCGCGGAGGGAGGAGCCTTAGCTACGTGGGCGGGATCAGCCAAAAGAAGCGCGGAACGGAAAGCGCGGTGAGGCGCCAATCCCGGAAGAGGAACTCCAACCTCCAGCAGGTTAGTGGGAGGAAGGGACGGCCATGTCCGAGTCGGGAGGAGAGGAGGTGGCGGTCGCAGCCGTGGACGCAGGGGCAGCTCCGGTCCCCGCAGCGGGCGAAGCCGCGGCCCTAATACCACCACTGACTGCCGCAGAACCCGCTGCCCCCATCAGCCAGTCGGACACTGCCGCTAATGCAAAAGCCATAATGCCCTTCTCCATGCCCTACCTGCCCGGAGCGGCCTGGCTCCCACGATACTCTGGGGAGGCGCATACGTTCACTGACTTTAAGGAAGGGCTCTGCAGCCTGCTCGAGTTCTATCCCCTAACCGAGCCCCAGAAGGTCCATATGATAACCGGCCAACTCTTTGGGGCGGCTCTGAGAGAATTGAAATCCTGGCCCGCTGAGGATAAAGGAACTGCACAACAGATTTTTGCCAAGCTTAAAGCCACCTTTGATACTCGCACTGCTACAGAGATTAAACTGACTTTTTATGGATGCAAACAAAAGTCACAGGATAGCTTGCGGGACTATGCCCTTAATCTCCAGGAAGCGATGCGGGCCATTAAGCAGAGTGACCCCGGCAGCATGCAGGATGAAGATAAAATCCTGAAGGAGCGGTTCATTGAGGGGCTCCTGTGCAGTCACCAGCGGGGCCAATTGCACTTTCTGGCCATGCAAAATCCAGACTTGACTTTTGCGCAGTTTAAAGATAAAGCTATCCAGGCATTGCAGGAGCGACAGCCCAGCCGCGCAGTACCACCCAGGCGCCCCGCTCTCACATACCACCAGGAGGTGGCATCGGATACCCCAGTTGCCGCGGAGGCCGACGCCCAGAGCTTCGAGGACGACTCCCCTGCAGGACTTCGTCTCCAGATGCAAGAGCTAACCAAGAGCGTTGCTGCCCTGGCCCGGACGGTGCAGTCCCTACAGGAGGCCCCCAAAGAGAAGATCCAGTTGGCTTCCAGCCCGGAGGATGTCCCTTGGATGCGACAGAGGAGGACTCCGCCGACCAGGAGCCGGCCCGACGATCGCTTCCACCAGGATGGACGACCCATCTGCCGCCGCTGTCACCAGGTGGGCCATCTTGCAAGGTACTGTCCTTTAAACGAGCAACCCCTGGGGCAAAGGGCCAACCCCCAGGAGTAGGACGGTCAGGCCCGCAGCATTGGAGAACCAAGTATATCGGAGGACGACCAGTTCTCCCTGTAGTGATTGATGGAATCCCCTTGAATGCTTTGCTGGACACCGGTTCTCAGGTGACGACTATACCTTACGTGCTCTACAAACGGTATTGGGAGGACGCTGATATTACTCGTGGCCCTGATGATGATTTCACCATAATCGCCAGTAATGGTCAGCCATTGCCACAAGTGGGGTATAAGGAGGTCACCATCAAAGTGGGGCGGGTGGAATTGAAAGCCCAAGGGATTGTGATTGTAGATATTGATCGTCGAGAATGTAATCCCATGATGACTCTTGGTACTAATGTTATAGAAAATTGTCTTGCAGAAGTGATTGTTTTGTTGCAACAGGTGGCAGAAAACGCTGGCCACAGTGAGCAACGTGCCCTGCAGAAGGAAATCAGAGCTCTGATGCAGAGACAGCAGGTAGAGCTGACTGGTGGTGAGATTGGTCGTGTCACTGTAAGTGATTCAAACCCCATCGCGATACCTCCCAAGAGTGAAATGTTAATATGGTGTCGAGCAGCCATAGGCCTCAGGGGTAAGGACTACCAGGCCTTGGTAGAACCTGTATATTCAGACAATAGGCCTACTGTTCTGACAGCCCGGGGGGTGGTAGACGTCCGACAGGGGAGAGTGCCTGTACGTGTCCTCAATTGTGGGGAGGAAGAGGTCCACCTAACCAAGTATACTACGCTCGCCAAACTGTTCACTGTCAATAATAGTGTAATACAGACACCTGAACCCTTGGGCCCGTCAAACGTGGCGGAGAACAAAGGTTCTGCAGAGCACTCGAAAGATTGGTGTCGGGAATTGCATGTGGGCACTGACTCTACCCCATCTCATCAAATACAGGGGGCTTACAGGGTGGTACACGAGTACGAACAGGTATTCAGCAAACACCTCTCAGATTTTGGGCAGGTGAAAGGGATCCAACATCACATCCCCACGGGGGATCATCGACCCATAAAAGAGAGATATCGCCCTGTACCCCCAGCTCATTACCAGTGTGCCAAGGACATGTTGCGGGAAATGAAGGAGGCTGGGGTGGTGAGAGACAGCTGTAGCCCCTGGGCGGCTCCGTTAGTCCTTGTTAAAAAGAAAGATGGTACAATGAGGATGTGTGTTGATTACAGACAGTTGAATCGCATTACACATAAGGACGCATACCCACTGCCCAGGATAGAGGAGTCTCTGGCTGCTTTAAAATCTGCTAACTATTTCTCTACCTTAGATCTCACCAGTGGGTACTGGCAGGTTCCTGTGGCGGAGGCGGACAAGGAAAAGACGGCCTTCACGACGCCAATGGGCCTCTGTGAGTTCAACTACATGCCCTTCGGATTGTGCAATGCTCCCGGAACGTTCCAGAGGATGATGGAGAGCTGCCTGGGACACCTGAACTTTGAAACCGTGCTGCTATATCTGGATGACGTCATAGTCTTCTCTAAAACCTACGAAGACCATCTGAAGCACCTGGCCGAGGTGTTTGAAGCCTTGTCCAAATTCGGCCTAAAAGTGAAACCGTCCAAGTGTCATCTGCTGAAACCAAAAGTGCAGTACCTGGGCCATGTGGTGAGCGCTGAAGGAGTGGCCCCAGACCCCGACAAGGTCACAGTGATCCAGGACTGGCCAAAGCCTAGTGACCTCCACGAAGTCCGGCAGTTCCTCGGGTTGGTAGGTTACTACCGGAGATTCATTAAGGATTTCACCAAGAAGGCCGCACCCTTGCAAAATCTGCTGGTGCGCCAACCAAAGAAGACCAAGGGGAGGAAAACCCCCTTTGATTGGAACGAAGAGCTGGAGGAATCCTTCACCTGCTTGAAGTCGGCGCTGACGGGGGAAGAGGTACTGGCTTACCCCGAATACGACCAACCGTTTGTGCTGTACACAGATGCCAGTAATGTGGGACTAGGAGCCGTGCTGTCTCAGGTCCAGAACGGCAAGGAAAGAGTGATCGCTTACGCCAGCAGGAAACTCCGTCCCACGGAAAGGAACCCTGACAACTACAGTTCCTTCAAACTGGAATTCCTTGCCCTTGTCTGGGCAGTGACGGAGAGGTTTAAGCACTACCTGGCTTCCGCGAAATTCACCGTCTTCACGGACAACAATCCGCTAACGCATCTGGATACCGCCAAACTCGGGGCCTTGGAACAGCGGTGGATGGCCCGGCTGTCCAACTATGATTTCACCATCAAATATCGGGCAGGGCACCAGAATGCCAATGCCGATGCTTTGTCCCGAATGCCCAATTTACCAGAAGTGGGAGAAGACCCGGAGGCACTTGAAGAGGTGGAGCTGCCTGCCTTCCATCGCCCCAAAGCCACTCAGAGCTCTCACCACGTGAAGAACAGGCACAAGAACCAACCGGATGCCACGCTGAATCCCCTGCCCCACCACGGATGGGCAGAAACCCAGGATAGTGACCCCGCGGTCCGTCAGGTGAAGGAGCTCTTGACGCAGGCTGGGTTGCACCCTGGCCCAGATGATCCACAAGAAACTCAACAGCTGTGGAAGGGAAGAAGCAAGCTGTTTATCCATGATGGCAAGCTGTGCAGGAGGAGCATCGACCCACGTACTCATGAATTGGTGTGGCAGATAGTGGTGCCAAGGCGAGATGCGCCCATGGTTCTGGGAGCCTACCATGATGGAGCCGGACACTTCGGATGGAAGAAGCTGGAGAAGCTACTCCGAGGGAGGTTCTATTGGATTGGCATGAAGAGAACCATTGAGAAGTGGTGTCGGGAGTGTGGTCCATGTAGTCTGCGCAGAAAGGACCGTGACAGCCAACGGGCCCCCCTGCGGCCTATCATCACCAAACGGCCGCTTGAACTGGTCGCGCTGGATCATGTGAAGCTGACACCTAGCCGGTCGGGCTATATCTACGCCCTTACCATCGTGGACCACTACTCCAGGTTTCTGGTGGTTGTGCCTGTTAAAGATCTAACGGCCAGGACTGCCGCCAGGGCCTTCCAGCAGCACTTTTGTAGGCCCCATGGCTACCCAGGGAAGGTACTGACCGACCAGGGACCTGCCTTTGAAGCAGAAGTATTCCAAGAATTCTGCCAGTTGTACGGGTGTAAGAAGATCAGAACTACACCGTACCACCCTCAAACCAACGGGATGTGCGAGAAGATGAACCAGGTAGTAATCGATTTATTGAAGACCTTGCCTGTGGAGGAACGGAATCTGTGGCCGACAAAGTTGCCTGACTTGGTGGATATGTACAACCACATCCCAGTAAGTTCCACCAACTGTACTCCAGCGTACCTGATGCGAGGAAGGTCTAGTCGGTTACCCGTTGATCTGGACATGGGGGTCCTAGTACCCGAAGATACCTCGCCGGATGCGGATTGGGATGCAGAAAGGCAGCGAAGGTACCGCGAAGTGCAAGAGTGTGTGGAGAGAAGTCTCGCCCAGGCTAGGCAGAGGCAAGAAAGGGACTACAACCAACACGCTCCTGCGATTCCCCTGTCACCTGGTGAGCAAGTGCTTAAACGAAAGAGGAGGTTACACAAGCTCGATGACCAATGGGAAGCGGAACCGTATACCATCTTGCCATCCGACTTCGACAACACTAAGGTCTGTCTCATTAGCAAGGACAAAGGGGAGACCTCGACAGCGGTATCCAGGGATCACCTTAAGGTCTGCCCCGATAAATTGAAAGAGAGGGGCACGGCCCCAGAAATCTCCCCGCCGGTGGAAAAGGAGAAAATGTTCCATACTGTCCTTGGTGACTTTCCCCAGTCCTGGACTCTGATAAACCAAGCCGTTGCGGTACCTGTTGTAATGTTTGAACAGCCGGACCCGCCAGAAACAATGGTGGAACCAGATCATCCGGCCCCGCAACCTCAACAAGCCTTGCCTGAAGAAGCCATGCCAACCGTTGAACCGGCAAATCCTCCCTCTGCTATCAGTGAGCCTGCCGTACCCACTGTTGATAGCAGCAGCTCTGAGAGCCCCAACCTGCCAGTGCTACCCAGACTCACTAGAAGTGTAGTTAGAAGACAGCGCACTACACCAGCGGTAGCAAGCATAGCGGGCCCTGTTAGGCCAATAGCAACCCCTGCGCTGCGAAGGTCCACACGCAGCACACAGAACCAAACTCCCCTCCGCTACAAAATGTGGAGGTATTGATAAGGGCTGCTATTTCATTAAAAATGTTTGTATGCATATCTTTTTGTTACAGGTTGTTAAAATGGACAATAGAGTAATGGACAGTGAATTGCTCAAAAACTTTCATAAGGGGGACCCCTTTGTTTACCCGGGGTCCCCGCTGTTCCAACCACTGAACTGAGAGTCATAAACTGTGCATGACCTAACTTTTGCAACGTTCAAGAATCCTCACCTCCCGTAAAGGGAAGCATTGTTATGTTCAATTGTTATGCTATTTCAAAAGTTTGTGTGTTTCCTGTTAACATGTATTATTGTTCTTGTTTTCCCAGTCCCGGAGTACTGGATTTAACCGGGGGGGAGTGCAGCACCCCAGAGTCCTGGTTGTTGCAGTACTGTGGCTCCGCCACTATGGGGAGCTATGGTACGTCTGATTGCACTAAGGAGTTTCTCTGACCAGGTACATTCTCACCACACTTCACACTCCGGCCACCAGGGGGGGTGGTCCTATCTAGTAGGCCACTCCTCACAACTCTGGTAAAACTGGGGGTTGGACAGGAAGACAGGGAGAAGTAGCTGGGAAGAGCTAGTGAGAGGACCTGTCAGGGATGGGGATCCTGGCAGACTCCTCAGAGCAGAACTAACCAGCAAACAACGGGAATACAGAAAAGGAGGATACCAGCAGGGGTTTTGTTGAAAGAGGCAGCACCTTGCTGAGGCGCAAACAATCGGTGGCCGGAACGCCGAGCAAGTAAGAGACTTTAAGTACATTGCAAACCATGGCAGGACAGCTAATTACAGGTTGGCTGTCTCACTTAACACCTAAGCAGACAACGGAGGCAGCTGTGGGAGAGGGGCGACTCTAGGGTCCCGGAAGAACTCCAGGCCTACCCCGTCATACGGGTGCGTCCTACCATATCACCTGGAGGACGGAGAACGAACAGTAGAGACAGAAAGAAACAGTTGTGAGGACTATCCCGGGAGCTCAGCAGGGAAGAACTACAACACACAGCGCTAGAAGGTAGATACTGATTCCCACCTGTGAGGAGAACTCCTGATGTGTCGTTGGACCGGCCGGTCTCTGAAAACCCAGTTAACAGCGCTCTGGACTGAGGTCTCCAACATCTTCAGTAAAGAGGTAAAGAGACTGCAAACTGGTGTCCTCGTTATTTACCGCGACCTGCACCGTTACCACACCACTTATTGCACCGGACGTCCCCCATTGACAGACAGGGCCACGGACCGGGTCTAGCCACCGTGACAACCCCAGGACTGAGACCTAGAGGCCCGGCTCCGGGTACCCCTCGGCCCTGCGGCGGTGTGGGGGCGCTCCAACTATGCATAAGAAAAACGCTAAAAATTTGCATGAAAAATGAGTATAAAAAGCGTCTAAATCCGCATGCATTTTTCATGCCAAGGCTATGCAGAATTGAAGCAGAAAATTCTGCTTCTATTCTGTAAAGTGGGCACATAGCCTAATAGTTAGTGTAGGTCTGCTAGTATTTAGTCCACAAATCCTGATAAACCAACAGTCTTTTTTAGGGATAATTCAGGGATCCCGAGATTGCAGCGCTAGGTGGGTAGGGGAGTCTATGTGCACATATGCACATCAGTGCAAGGCCTGCAGGCACTGTATGTGAGTATAGCTCTCACTGCATACATCAAAAGAGTCCATTTACTGTCTGCGGCTGCTGCTTATTTTATCTATACCTAGCTGCAGTTATCTATGTAAAAAAAATTTTTTGCAGCTTATACCTGCTCATTTTATTATAAAGCAATCCATAGCCCCCTTTTTTCTACATTTATTTGCTTTTTCACGCTGCAGACTACAGCCAGGTTGTCAGGAACATGATATATTTGATTGTGGGATTCAAATTTTTAACAACAGGTTCCGTGTTTGTGTGTAGGAAAGCCACACCCATTTTTAAGCCACACCCATTTACACACACCTTTTCCTCAAACATATACAAGTAGGGGCGCAGTCAAACCATAACTCCCAACTTTTCAAGAAGGGAAAGAGGGACAAATTTTAGGCCACACCTCTGACCACACCCATTTCACAACTAGTCACACCCATATCCACATCCCAACCACACCCATTTAGCACTGCTGTTCACACTGTTAAATAAACAATTATAAACAAAAAATTATGGCCACACATGATGCTCCATACTGTATAGTGACCACACAGTGCTCAATACTGTATAATGGCCACATATGATGCTCCATACTGTATAATAGCCACACATGGCTCCATACTGTATAATGGCCTCACATGATGCTCAGTACTGCATGATGGCCACACATGATGCTCCATACTGTATAATGGCCACACATGATACTCAATACTGTATAATGGCCACACATGATGCTCCATACTGTATAATGGCCGCACATGATGCTCAATACTGTATAATGGCCACACATAGTGCTCCATACTGTATAATGGCCCTACATGATGCTTCATACTGTATAATGGCCCCACTTAGTGTTCCATACTGTATAATGGCCACACCTGATGCTCAATACTGTATAATAGCCACACAGAGATCCATACTGTATAATGGCCACACATGGTGCTCCATACTCTATAATGGCCACACAATGCTCCATACTGTATAATGGCCACACATGATGCTCAATACTGTATAATGACCACACAGTGCTCCATACTGTATAATGGCCCACATGATGCTCCATACTGTATAATGGCCACACATGATGCTACATACTGTATAACGGCCACACATAGTGCTCCATATTGTATAATGGCCACACATGATGCTCCACATGGGTTTTTTTTGCCTTCCTCTGGATCAACATGTTAGGGCATGTTAGGTTAGGCTATGGGTTGAACTAGATAGACTTAGTCTTCCTTCAACCTTAATAACTATGTAACTATGTAACTATATACTGTATAATGGCCCCACATGATTCTACATACTGTATAATGGCCATACAGTGCTCCATACTGTATAATGGCCACACATATTGCTCCATACTGTATAATGGCCACACAGTGCTCCATATTATATAATGGCCACACATGATGCTACATACTGTATAATAGCCACACAGTGATCCATACTGTATAATGGCCACACATGATACTGCGTACAGTATAATGGCCCCACTTAGTGCTCCATATTGTATAATGGCCACACATGATGCTCAATACTGTATAATGGCCACACGATGCTCAATACTTTATAATGGCCACACATGATGCTCAATACTGTATAATGGCCACACAGTGCTCCATACTGTATAATGGCCACACATGGTGCTCCATACTCTATAATGGCCACACAATGCTCCATATTGTATAATGGCCACACATGATACTCAATACTGTATAATAGCCACACGATGCTCAATATTTTCTAATGGCCACACAGTAATCCATACTGTATAATGGCCCCTTATGATATTGCATACAGGATAATGGCCACACATAGTTACTCCTACACACACTGCTCCACTCCGTACACCTTGCATACACGCGGCTCCGCTCCGTACACCTCGTACACACGCAGCTCCGCTTAGTACACCTCGTGCACGTGCGGCTCCACTCAGTACACTTCATACACACACGGCTCCACGCCGTACACCTCGTACACACACGGCTGCGCTCCGTACACCTTGTACACACGGCTCCGCTCCGTACACCTCATACACACCCGGCTCCGCTCCATAAACCTCATACACACACACGGCTCTGCTTCGTGCACCTCAGACTGTCAGGACTCTGAACATTTTTTATTACCTTTTTGTGCATTACTGCCCTTTTCCAAGATGGCATCTTTGGTCTCATGTGCACTGTGTTTTCCTGCTATAAAACTCCACCCCAGCCTTCAGTCTGTGCTAGAGTATTCTGCCTTGCATCCAGCTCCTGACCTCTGGTGACTCCCTGGCTATATACCTGCTTGTTGTGAACTCTATTTTTGGGCTCCCTCTAGTGGTCACAAGCGGTACTGGGTAGTGTTGTCTTTCTGCAGGTTGCAGCATCAGCTGGTTCGTTATCCTTGGTTGGTTTCCTATTTAGCTCACCTGGATACTCAGTTCCTTGCCTGCTATCAATGTATTCAGTGCTCTTCAGATTCCTTGTGTCTACCTTGCTCCCAGTCTCTCCAAGACAAGCTAAGTTTTTGTTTGATCATTTTTTGATTATCAGTGCTCATTATGTTTTTAGTCCAGCTCGCTAAAATGTGATTTCCTCGCTTGCTGGTTGCTCTAGGGGACTGAGGTTCTCCCCCCACACCGTTAGTTGGTGTGGGGGTTCTTGAAATCTCAGAGTGGATATTTTGTAAGGGTTTTTTACTGACCGCATAGATTCCCTTTTCTATTTTCTGCTATCTAGTATTAGTGGGCCTAATTTGCTGAATCTGCTTTCACCCCTGTGTATGTGCCTTCCTCTTACCTCACCGTTATTATCTGTTGGGGGCTTCTATATCTTTGGGGATTATTTCTCTGGAGGCAAGAGAGGTCTTTCTTTCTCTCTAGGGGTAGTTAGTTCCTCAGGCTGGCTCGAGACGTCTAGGATTTTTAGGCACGTTCACCGGCTACTTTTAGTGTGTTTGGATAGGTTCAGATTTGCGGTCAGTCCAGTTTGCCACCTCCCTAGAGCTTGTCCTATGTTTGTTACTTAGCTGGAATAATTTGTGATCCTCAACCACTAAGGATCATAACAGTATAGCAGGCCAAAAAGTGTTTAATGCATCGCAGAAGTGGGATAAAAAGAAGACCTGAGTACATTTTTTTTTTTCCTCCCGCTTTTCCTTTGCTGCAGTCTGCTTAGCTTCTTTCATCCCCTTGAACTCTGGGTGGTTTTGAGCTCAGCTGTAGACATGAATGTTCAGACTCTGACTTCTAGTGTGGATCATCTTACTGCACGGGTGCAAAGTATTCAGGATTTTGTTATTCGTAGCCCTATGTCAGAACCAAAGATACCCATTCCTGAGTTGTTTTCTGGAGATAGATCTAGGTTTCAAAATTTTAAGAATAATTGTAAGTTATTTCTATCTCTGAGACCTCGATCCTCTGGTGATTCTGCTCAGCAAGTTAAAATTGTTATCTCCTTGTTGCGTGGCGACCCTCAAGATTGGGCTTTCTCTCTGGCGCCAGGAGATCCTGCATTGCTTAATGTAGATGCATTTTTTCTGGCTCTTGGACTGCTTTATGAGGAGCCTAATCTTGAGAATCAGGCAGAAAAAGCGTTGCTGGCTATCTCTCAAGGTCAGGATGAAGCAGAGGTGTATTGTCAAAAATTTCAGAAATGGTCGGTGCTTACTCAATGGAATGAGTGTGCCCTGGCTGCAAATTTCAGAGAAGGTCTTTCTGAGGCCGTTAAGAATGTTATGGTGGGGTTTCCCACCCCTACAAGTCTGAGTGATTCTATGGCTTTAGCCATTCAGGTTGATCGGCGTTTGCGGGAGCGCAAATCTGCTCATCCTTTGGCGGTATTTTCTGGACAGAGACCTGAGTCTATGCAATGTGACGGAACTCTCACCAGAATTGAGCGACAAAGTCATAGACGTCAAAATGGGTTGTGCTTTTACTGTGGTGATTCTACTCATGTTATCTCAGCATGCTCTAAACGCTTAAAAAAAATCGCTAAACCTGTCACCATTGGTACTATACAGCCTAAATTTATTTTGTCTGTTACTTTGATTTGTTCTTTGTCGTCCTACCCGGTTATGGCTTTTGTGGATTCGGGTGCTGCCCTGAATCTGATGGATTTGTCGTTTGCCAGGCGCTGTGGTTTTGTCCTGGAGCCTTTGGAATTTCCTATTCCTCTGAGGGGAATTGATGCTACGCCATTGGCTGAGAATAAGCCTCAGTATTGGACGCAAATGACCATGTGCATGACTCCCGTACATCAGGAGGTGATTCGCTTTCTTGTTCTGCATAATTTGCATGATGTTGTCGTTTTGGGTCTGCCATGGCTGCAAGCTCATAATCCAGTTTTAGATTGGAAAGCTATGTCTGTGTCAAGTTGGGGTTGTCAGGGAATTCATGGCGATACTCCGTTGGTGTCTATTGCTTCTTCCACTCCTTCTGAGGTCCCTGAGTTTTTGTCTAACTACCAGGATGTATTTGATGAGCCCAGGTTCAGTGCCCTGCCCCCTCATAGGGATTGTGACTGCTATAAATTTAATTCCTGGTAGTAAATTCCCTAAGGGACGACTTTTTAATTTGTCTATACCAGAGCATGCCGCGATGCGGAGTTATATAAAGGAGTCTTTGGAGAAGGGACATATTCGCCCATCCTCTTCCCCTCTTGGTGCAGGATTTTTTTTTGTGGCCAAGAAGGACGGTTCCTTGAGACCTTGTATAGATTATCGTCTTCTGAATAAAATTACAGTCAAATTTCAGTATCCTTTGCCACTATTGTCTGATTTGTTTGCTCGGATTAAGGGTGCCAGTTGGTTCACCAAGATAGATCTCCGTGGTGCGTATAACCTTGTGCGCATTAAGCAGGGAGATGAATGGAAAACAGCATTTAATACGCCCGAAGGCCATTTTGAGTACTTAGTGATGCCTTTTGGACTCTCTAATGCTCCTTCTGTGTTTCAGTCCTTCATGCATGACATCTTCCGAGAATATCTGGATAAATTTATGATTGTTTATTTGGATGATATTTTGGTCTTTTCTGATGATTGGGAGTCCCATGTGAAGCAGGTCAGGATGGTGTTTCAGGTCCTGCGTGCTAATGCTTTATTTGTGAAGGGCTCAAAATGCCTCTTCGGAGTACAGAAGGTCTCCTTTTTGGGTTTTATTTTTTCTCCTTCTACTGTGGAGATGGACCCAGTCAAGGTCCAGGCTATTCATGACTGGTCTCAGCCCACGTCTGTTAAGAGTCTTCAGAAGTTCTTGGGTTTTGCTAATTTTTACCGTCGTTTCATCGCTAATTTTTCTAGCGTGGTTAAACCTTTGACGGATTTGACCAAGAAGGGTTCTGATGTGACTAATTGGTCTCCTGCAGCCGTGGAGGCCTTTCGGGAGCTGAAGCACCGGTTTTCTTCAGCTCCAGTCTTATGTCAGCCAGAGCAGGGGCTGTCTTGTCGCAGAGAAGCTCTGATGGCTCTGTGATGAA
The DNA here is from genome assembly GCF_051348905.1 of Ranitomeya variabilis. NCBI lineage: Eukaryota > Metazoa > Chordata > Amphibia > Anura > Dendrobatidae > Ranitomeya > Ranitomeya variabilis. Next base: position 110,668,777 of record NC_135238.1, on the reverse strand, counting down.
GCCATGTGCTTTCTTTTCAAGAAAGTTTTTCGCCTGCCGAGCGGAATTATGATGTTGGTAATCGGGAGTTGTTGGCTATGAAGTGGGCATTTGAGGAGTGGCGACATTGGCTCGAAGGAGCTAAACATCGTGTGGTGGTCTTGACTGATCACAAAAATCTGATTTACCTTGAATCTGCCAAGCGCCTGAATCCTAGACAGGCTCGTTGGTCGTTGTTTTTCTCCCGTTTCAACTTCGTGGTCTCATACCTGCCTGGTTCGAAGAACGTGAAAGCTGATGCACTTTCTAGGAGTTTTGTGCCTGACTCTCCGGGAGTTTCTGAGCCGGCTGGTATTCTCAGAGAGGGAGTGATTTTGTCTGCCATTTCCCCAGATTTGCGACGAGTGCTGCAGAAATTTCAGGCGGATAGACCTGACCGTTGTCCACCAGAGAGACTGTTTGTCCCGGATAGATGGACCAGCAGAGTTATTTCCGAGGTTCATTCTTCGGTGTTGGCGGGTCATCCTGGGATTTTTGGTACCAGAGATTTGGTGGCTAGGTCCTTCTGGTGGCCTTCCTTGTCGCGGGATGTGCGTTCCTTTGTGCAGTCTTGTGGGATTTGTGCTCGGGCTAAGCCTTGCTGTTCTCGTGCCAGCGGTTTGCTTTTGCCTTTGCCTGTTCCGAAAAGGCCTTGGACGCACATTTCCATGGATTTTATTTCGGATCTTCCAGTATCTCAGAAAATGTCTGTCATCTGGGTGGTGTGTGATCGTTTTTCCAAGATGGTCCATTTGGTGCCCTTGCCTAAGTTGCCTTCTTCCTCCGATTTGGTTCCTCTATTTTTTCAGAATGTGGTTCGCTTGCACGGCATTCCTGAAAATATTGTGTCTGATAGAGGATCCCAGTTTGTGTCCAGGTTTTGGCGGACTTTTTGTGCCAAGATGGGCATTGATTTGTCTTTTTCGTCGGCCTTACATCCTCAGACTAATGGCCAAACCGAGCGAACTAATCAGACGTTGGAAACTTATTTGAGATGTTTTGTTTCTGCTGATCAGGATGATTGGGTGACTTTTTTGCCTTTGGCCGAGTTTGCCCTTAATAATCGGGCTAGTTCTGCTACTTTGGTTTCACCTTTTTTCTGCAATTCTGGTTTCCATCCTCGTTTTTCCTCGGGTCAGGTTGAGTCTTCTGACTGTCCTGGGGTGGATTCTGTGGTGGATAGGTTGCAGCAGATTTGGAACCATGTGGTGGACAATTTGAGGTTGTCACAGGAGAAGGCTCAGCGCTTTGCCAACCGCCTCCGCGGTGTGGGTCCCCGACTTCGTGTTGGGGATTTGGTGTGGCTGTCTTCTCGGTATGTTCCTATGAAGGTATCCTCTCCTAAATTCAAGCCTCGCTTCATCGGTCCTTATAAGATCTTGGAAATCCTTAACCCGGTGTCTTTTCGTTTGGATCTCCCAGCAACGTTTGCCATTCATAATGTGTTCCATAGGTCTTTGTTGCGGAGGTATGTGGTACCTGTGGTTCCTTCTGTTGAGCCTCCTGCTCCGGTGCTGGTCGAGGGCGAATTGGAGTACGTGGTGGAGAAGATTTTGGATTCTCGTATCTCTAGACGGAGGCTTCAGTATTTGGTTAAGTGGAAGGGCTATGGTCAGGAGGATAATTCCTGGGTTGTCGCCTCTGATGTTCATGCGGCCGATTTGGTTCGTGCCTTCCACGCGGCTCATCCTGATCGCCCTGGGGGTCTTGATGAGGGTTCGGTGACCCCTCCTCAAGGGGGGGGTACTGTTGTGAACTCTATTTTTGGGCTCCCTCTAGTGGTCACAAGCGGTACTGTGTAGTGTTGTCTTTCTGTAGGTTGCAGCATCAGCTGGTTCGTTATCCTTGGTTGGTTTCCTATTTAGCTCATCTGGATACTCAGTTCCTTGCCTGCTATCAATGTATTCAGTGCTCTTCAGATTCCTTGTGTCTACCTTGCTCCCAGTCTCTCCAATACAAGCTAAGTTTTTGTTTGATCATTTTTTGATTATCAGTGCTCATTATGTTTTTAGTCCAGCTCGCTAAAATGTGATTTCCTCGCTTGCTGGTTGCTCTAGGGGACTGAGGTTCTCCCCCCACACCGTTAGTTGGTGTGGGGGTTCTTGAAATCTTAAGAGTGGATATTTTGTAAGGGTTTTTTACTGACCGCATAGATTCCCTTTTCTATTTTCTGCTATCTAGTATTAGTGGGCCTCATTTGCTGAATCTGCTTTCACCCCTGTGTATGTGCCTTCCTCTTACCTCACCGTTATTATCTGTTGGGGGCTTCTATATCTTTGGGGATTATTTCTCTGGAGGCAAGAGAGGTCTTTCTTTCTCTCTAGGGGTAGTTAGTTCCTCAGGCTGGCTCGAGACGTCTAGGATTTTTAGGCACGTTCACCGGCTACTTTTAGTGTGTTTGGATAGGTTCAGATTTGCGGTCAGTCCAGTTTGCCACCTCCCTAGAGCTTGTCCTATGTTTGTTACTTAGCTGGAGTAATTTGTGATCCTCAACCACTAAGGATCATAACACCTGCTCCTGTGAACCTGTGGGGTTATCCTGCTACTCTGCTCTGAGTTCCTGCTGCATATACCAGTTCCAGTAATCCTCCTTCATCTGCTGCTTGTGTTTGCTTCCATCTGCATTTGCTGGACATGTGTAAGCTGTTTCTGTTTTGCAAGAACCTGAGACTATTACCCAGACCTCCCTGGTTGAGCTAAGATATTATTTGAACTGCCTTATAAGCATATCTATCTGTGTTGTGGACTAAGCAAGGACTTATTCGTGTCAAGTATCCTCAAGAATATTTGTGCTTCATAGACTTTCTGCGTGATTGCATTTTCCTCTGAAGTTTCCTATAGACTGCTGAGCTGCATTTGATATTTGCACCAAGTGTTGTGGACTTGAGTTTCTCTCTGCACCTGTTTGAATCACCGTGTGATAATATAGACTTTACCACTTATAAAACTGTGTCCTGTAGTTGTCTTGTTCCACGCAAAAAGTCTCCTGAGTTATCCCCTATAATTATTACAGGATACTCTAGCCTAAAAAAAAAAAAGGAGACTGCTGGAACAATGACTGCAGAAAGCAGACTAGAGCAGGTGTTTTCCATAATTAGATCACTGCAGAAAGATGTGGAAGGTCTGCAAAAGAAGTTTGGAAGCTTTGAACTCAATCAACAAGTGTTTGGACAGACTTTGCAGGACTTAAGCACCCGCATGGCAGCCCAGAAAAACAAACTTGCTGGCATAGAGTCCCAGTATGGAAGGGCTTTTCAGGACATAAGCACGCAAATAGCTGCACAAGCGACTTTTCCCTCTGAGCAACCGCCACCAGCTAGCCCACTTAAGTTGCCCCCATTCAGATTTAATGGTGATCGCGACAAATTTCGTGGCTTTGTGAATCAATGTATGCTATATTTTGATGTGCATGCTGACCGTTTTCCTAATGATAGATCCAAAGTATTGTGTGTAATAATGCTGCTGACCGTACGAGCGCTCGCCTGGGCAAATCCGATGATTGAGTCTCGTGACCCACGGTTAAATAACTTGGATGATTTCTTGGCCGCTATGGCATTAAAGTTTGATGATCCTAATCGCCGTGCAACCGCTGAATCTGCTTTATTGTCTTTACGCCAGGCAGAACGTTCTGTTATTGAGTATGCTACTGAATTCAGGAGATTAGCGGTAGATACCAATTGGGACAGTTATGCACAATTGCCTATTTTTAAAAGGGGTCTGTCTAATATTGTAAAAGATGAACTAGCTCGCTCTGAGTCACCACAAGAGCTAGAGACATTTATACAGCATTGTGTGCGCATTGACATTCGCCTTACTGAGCGTAGGCAGGAGAAGTTTGCTGCATATAACTGTATTTCTAACTTTTCCCTTCATTCCAAAGAGCCTGCAGGTAAAACATCTCGGGAGGTGGAGGAGGTGCCCATGCAAATTGATTCCGTTCAGAGGCGTGAGATCAATGAGCGCTGGGAGCATCGCCTTCGTGAAAGTCTACGTTTCTACTGCTGCCAGTCTGATCACTTCTTGATCAATTGTCCTAAGTGTCCTAGACAGCCTAACAAGCTGCTAGCAGCAGTAGGGGAATATGACAACTGTGATGATGAATCTGACATCTCTGAATGTAGCCTGCCTTTAAATGCTGTATTCCATTCACTTTCTATGACTTCACCCCCCCAAGGAGCTTAACCCCTTTCTGACATCGGACGTACTATCCCGTCGAGGTGGGGTGGGCCCGTATGACCACCAACGGGATAGTTCTGTCCAGCGCGATCGGCCGCGTTCACGGGGGAGCGCGGCTGATCACGGCCGGGTGTCAGCTGACTATCGCAGCTGACATTCGGCACTATGTGCCAGGAGCGGTCACGGACCGCCCCCAGCACATTAACCCCTGGCACACTGAGATCAAACTTGATCGCAGTGTTCCGGCTGTATAGGGAAGCATCGCGCAGGGAGGGGACTCCCTGCGGGCTTCCCTGAGACCCCCAGAGCAACTCGATGTAATCGCGTAGCTCCGAGGCTCTCTTACCTCCTCCTACCTGCAGCAGGCCCAGATCCAAGATAGCCGCGGCATCCGGGTCCTGCAGGGAGGTGGCTTCACTGCGCCTGCTCAGAGCAGGCGCCGGGAAACCTCCAGGAGCTGTGCAAGTCAGATCGCCGATCTGACACAGTGCACAGCAAACTGTCAGATCGGCGATCTTACACTATAACATCATGCCCCCCCCTGGGGCAATGTTATAGTGTAAAAAAAAAAAAAATTCACATGTGTAAAAAAAAAAAAAAAAAAAATATTCCCCCCAAAAATGCAAAAAAAATATTGTTCCTATAAATACATTTCATTGCCTAAATAAAAAAAAAAACAATAAAAGTACACATATTTAGTATCGCCTCGTCCGTTACGGCCCGACGTATAAAACTGTTCCACTAGTTAACCCCTTCAGTGAACACCGTAAAAAAAAAAGACGGATATAAATAACCATGGTACCGCTGAAAACGTCATCTTGTCCCGCAAAAAAGGAGCCACAATACAGCATCATCAAAGAAAAAATAAAAAAGTTATAGTCCTCAGAATAAAGCGATGCAAAAATTATTTTTTCTATAAAATAGTTTTTATCGTATAAAAGCACCAAAACATAAAAAAATGATATAAATGAGGTATCACTGTAATCGTACTGACCCGAAGAATAAAACTGCTTTATCCATTTTACTAATCGCGGAACGGTATAAAGCCTCCCCTAAAAGAAATTCATGGTTTTTGGTCATTCTGCCTCACAAAAATCGGAATAAAAAGCGATCAAAAAATGTCACGTGCCCGAAAATGTTACAAATAAAAACGTCAACTCGTCCCACAAAAAAGAAGACCTCACATGACTCTGTGGACCAAAATATGGAAAAATTATAGCTCTCAAAATGTGGTAACGCAAAAAATATTTTTTGCAATAAAAAGCGTCTTTCAGTGTGTGACGGCTGCCAATCATAAAAATCCGCTAAAAAACCCACTATAAAAGTAAATCAAACCCCCCTTCATCACCCCCTTAGTTAGCGAAAAATAAAAAAATTAAAAAAATGTATTTATTTCCATTTTCCCATTAGGGCTAGGGTTAGGGCTAGGGTTAGGGCTAGGGTTAGGGCTAGGGTTAAGGCTACAGTTACGGTTGGGGCTAGGGTTAGGGTTGGGGCTAAAGTTAGGGTTAGGGTTTGGATTACATTTACAGTTGGGATAAGGGTTGGGATTAGAGTTAGGGGTGTGTCAGGGTTAGGGGTGTGGTTAGGGTTACCTTTGGGATTAGGGTTAGGGATGTGTTTGGATTAGGGTTTCAGTTATAATTGGGTTTTTTTCACTGTTTTCACTGTTAAGGCACATCAGGGGCTCTCCAAACGTGACATGGCGTCCAATCTCAATTCCAGCCATTTCTGCGTTGAAAAAGTAAAACAGTGCTCCTTCCCTTCCAAGCTCTCCCGTGCGCCCAAACAGGGGTTTACCCCAACATATGGGGTATCAGCGTACTCAGGACACATTGGACAACAACTTTTCGGGTCCAATTTCTCCTGTTACCCTTGGGGAAATACAAAATTGGGGCTAAAAAATATTTTTTGTGGAAAAAAAGATTTTTTCTTTTCACTGCTCTGCGTTACAAACTGTAGTGAAAGACTTGGGGGTTCAAAGTTCTCACAACACATCTAGATAAGTTCCATGGGGGGTCTAGTTTCCAATATGGGGTCACTTGTGGGGGGTTTCTACTGTTTAGGTACATTAGGGGCTCTGCAAACGCAGTGTGACGCCTGCAGACCAATCCATCTAAGTCTGCATTCCAAATGACGCTCCTTAACTTCCGAGCTCTGACATGCGCTCAAACGGTGGTTCCCCCCATGTATGGGGTATCAGCGTACTCAGGACAAATTGGACAACAACTTTTGGGGTCTAATTTCAACTGTTACCCTTGGAAAAATACAAAACTGGGGGCTAAAAAATAATTTTTGTGGAAAAAAAAGGATTTTTTATTTTCACGGCTCTGTGTTATAAACTGTAGTGAAATACTTGGGGGTTCAAAGTTCTCACAACACATCTAGATAAGTTCCTTGGGGGTCTAGTTTCCAATATGGGGTCACTTGTGGGGGGTTTCTACTGTTTAGGTACATTAGGGGCTCTGCAAACGCAATGTGACGCCTGCAGACTAATCCATCTAAGTCTGCATTCCAAATGACGCTCCTTCCCTTCCGAGCTCTACCATGTGCTCAAACGGTGGTTCCCCCCCCAGATATGGGGTATCAACATACTCAGGACAAATTGGACAACAACTTTTGCGGTCTAATTTCAACTGTTACCCTTGGAAAAATACAAAACTGGGGGCTAAAAAATAATTTTTTGTGGAAAAAAAAATAATTTTTATTTTCACGGCTCTGCGTTATGAACTGTAATGAAACACTTGGGAGTTCAAAACTCTCACAACACATCTTTATAAGTTCCTTAGGGGGTCTACTTTCCAAAATGGTGTCACTTGTTGGGGGTTTCAATGTTTAGGCACATCAGGGGCTCTCCAAATGCAACATGGCGTCCCATCTCAATTCCTGTCAATTTTTCATTGAAACGTCAAACGGCGCTCCTTCCCTTCCGAGCTCTCCCATGCGCCCAAACAGTGGTGTACCCCCACATATGGGGTATCAGCGTACTCAGGACAAATTGTACAACAACGTTTGGGGTCCATTTTCTCCTGTTACCCTTGGTAAAATAAAACAAATTGGAGCTGAAGTAAATTTTTTGTGAAAAAAAGTTAAATGTTCATTTTTATTTAAACATTCCAAAAATTCTTGTGAAACACCTGAAGGGTTAATAAACTTCGTGAATATGGTTTTGAGCACCTTGAGGGGTGCAGTTTTTAGAATGGTGTCACACTTGGATATTTTCTATCGTATAGACCCCTCAAAATGACTTCAAATGAGATGTGGTCCCTAAAAAAAAATGGTGTTGTAAAAATGAGAAATTGCTGGTCAAATTTAACCCTTATAACTCCCTAGCAAAAAAAAATTTTGGTTCCAAAATTGTGCTGATGTAAAGTAGACATATGGGAAATGTTACTTATTAAGTACTTTGTGTGACATATCTCTGTGATTTTATTGCATAAAAATTCAAAGTTGGAAAATTGCAAAATTTTCTAAATTTTCGCCAAATTTCCGTTTTTTTCACAAATAAACGCAGGTAATATCAAAGAAATTTTATCACTATCATGAAGTACAATATGTCACAAGAAAAAAATGTCAGAATCACCGGGATCCGTTGAAGCTTTCCAGAGTTATAACCTCATAAAGGGGCAGTGGTCAGAATTGTAAAAATTGGCCCGGTCATTAACGTGCAAACCACCCTTGGGGGTAAAGGGGTTAAGGAAAAGAACTCTCACTGTTCTCTCACTATTAAGATCCTGTGTTCAGACAGTGGATTTCCAGTGCAGCTATGATTGACTCTGGTGCAGGTGGCAATTTCATGGATATCGCATTTGCCAAGGAACATGGTATTGAAATTCACCAAAGAGCCTCTCCAATTACCATGGAAACAGTGGATGGGTCACCTTTAATCTCTGGGCCTGTGGATCAGGAGACCGTACCCCTTGAAATTTTGTTGGCGCCTAATCATCAGGAACAACTTTCTTTCTTGCTAATTTCTTCTCCTCCTTTTCCTGTGATTTTAGGCATTCCTTGGTTGCGTTCTCAGAACCCAATTATCAACTGGGAGACCAAGGAGATTATCTTTCCAACAAGGAGCAACTCAGCATTAACAGAAGCTGTCCCTGAGTCCGCGGCTACGGAACCACATGTACAGGTATTTTCATTACCTCCAGCATATAAAGAGTTCTCTGACATCTGTGACAAGAAGAATGCAGATCAGCTTCCTCCACACAGGCATTATGACTGTCCCATTGAGTTGCTTCATGGGGCAGCTATTCCTTTTGGTAACGTATACCCTTTGTCGGCACCTGAGCTTCAAGCCTTAAAGGAGTATATTGATGAAAATCTGGCCAAAGGCTTCATACGTCCTTCTTCCTCACCAGCAGGGGCACCTATCTTTTTTGTAAAGAAGAAAGATGGGACCCTGAGACCCTGTGTTGACTATCGGGAACTCAATAAGGTAACCGTACGAAACCGTTACCCTTTGCCTCTGACTCCCGAATTACTGGAAAGAGTCCGCCATGCTAAGGTGTTCTCTAAACTGGATCTTCGTGGGGCTTATAATTTGATGCGTATTCGTCCAGGGGATGAGTGGAAGACAGCATTCAGATGCCAGTATGGACACTTTTGAATCTCTTGTGATGCCCTTCGGGCTTTGTAACGCCCCTGCAACATTTCAACACCTTGCTAATGACATTTTCAGAGATTTGTTGGACCAGTTTGTAGTGATCTATTTGGACGATATACTAATCTTTTCTGACTCTCTACAGGAACATGAAAAACATGTCAAAACTGTTTTAAGACGTCTGAAAGAGAACCATCTGTATATTAAGCCGGAGAAATGCGAGTTCCATCGTTCTGAGATACAGTTCTTAGGTTATATCATCTCTCCCCAGGGGCTGAACATGGAATCTGGTAAGATTCAGGCTATCCTTGACTGGCCGGTACCCAAGAACGTTAAGGAGGTCCAACGTTTTATTGGTTTTGCAAATTTCTACAGACACTTCATTCGAAATTTTTCTGATATTGTCCGTCCCATTACTTCCTTGACAAAGAAGGAAAAGCCCTTTAAGTGGTCATCACAGGCTCAAGAAGCTTTTGATCGGCTTAAGATCTGTTTCACATCAGCACCGCTGTTGATACACCCAGATCCAACACTTTCTTTCATTGTGGAGGTGGACGCTTGTGATAATGCTTTGGGGGCTATTGTCTCCCAAAGAATTGGAGAGAAGGGTCTGCTACATCCTTGTGCTTCCTTTTCCCGTAGACTATCCTCAGCAGAGAAGAATTACGACGTGGGAGACAAGGAATTGCTGGCTATTATTGCGGCTTTCAAAGAATGGAGGCATCATCTGCAAGGAGCTGCACAACAGATCATAGTGCTAACTGACCATCGCATTTTAGAGTTCCTTAGATCAGCTAGATGTCTTTCTCCTCGTCAGGCTCGTTGGAACTTATTTTTAAATCAATTTAACTTTGTTATCTCGTACCGTCCAGGTTCTCGTAATGGGAAGGCTGATGCTTTATCTCGAATCCATGCTGCGGATTCCGTACCTAGAGCCCTGTCCAAGACCATTCTATCTGATGCCAATTTTATCGGAGTTATCCACGATCAGGACTTGTGGAAGGAGTGCAGGGAGGCCTATGACGGTGATGTATTTCTGGCCAACCCACCTGTGGATATTAATCTTGTTTTTAAGGGTGGCATGTGGTTCAGAGATCGACGTATTTACGTCCCTGAGGTCGTCCGTCTGCAGATCCTCAAGTTGGTACATGACTCCAAGTTGGCTGGTCACAAGGGGGGTATAGAAGACACAAGAGTTCCTGAGCCGATTCTTCTGGTGGCCAACTTGCCTGAAGGATACCAAGGACTATGTTCTCTCTTGCAAGGTATGTGCTCGTTACAAGACTCCTCATGTGGCACCTACGGGTCTTCTACAACCACTACCTGTTCCGTCCCGCCCTTGGGGGTCTATATCAATGGACTTTATTGTGGAGCTGCCTACATCGGGGGGGCATGAATAATATCATGGTGGTAGTTGATCGCCTGACTAAAGCTGCTCATTTTGTTCCATGCACCAGCCTCCCCTCAGCTAAAGATACAGTGAACTTGGTTATACAGAATGTCTTTCAGTTGCATGGGGTTTTGGATGAGATCATCTCTGACCGTGGAGTGCAGTTCACTTCAAGATTCTGGAAGAGGTTTTGCTCTGCACTCAATATTAATGTCTGTCTCTCTTACGCTTACCATCCCCAGACAAATGGTCAGACTGAGCGTACCAACCAGACGCTGGAACAATATCTAAGATGCTATGTCAGCCATCTCCAGGATGATTAGTTGGAGTTGCTGCCATTAGCCGAATTTTCATATAACAATTCTCAGAGCGCCTCCACTAAATTTACACCTTTCTTTGCCAATCTGGGTTATCATCCGTGTATCTTACCTAGGTCTCCAATTAATTCTCCAGTTCCGGCAGTGGAGGAAAGGCTGACTGCGATGAGGCAAAATCTGGAGGTTCTGAAGGAATCCCTGACCACAGCTCAAGAACGTTATAAGAGATCGGCTTATAGATTCCGTAAACCTGCACCCATGTTCAAGGTAGGAGATTCTGTGTGGTTAGCAACTAAGAATCTGAAGTTAAACGTTCCTTCACAAAAACTTGGACAGAAATTCAGTTGCCCTTTCAAGATCAACGGTATTGTGAGCTCTGTGGCCTGCCGGCTGAAGCTGCCTAGGACTATGAAGGTACACCCAGTTTTTCATGTATCTTTACTAAAGCCTGTATCTCCTAATACCTTCCAGGGACGTGTTGTGCCACCTCCGCAGCCTGTGGTGATTGATGGGCAAGAATAATTTGTGGTGGAGGAAATTGTTGATTCCAGGATTCGCAGGAATCGGCTCCAATATCTGATAAGATGGCAGGGATATCCCCCTGAGGAAGACTCTTGGAAACCTGTAGAAAACATCAATGCCCAACAGAAGATTTCTCGTTTTCATCATAGATTCCCTGAGAAACCAGGTCCAGGATCGTCCTGAGGCTGCTTCTAAGGAGGGAGTAATGTCAGGACTCTGAACATTTTTTATTACCTTTTTGTGCATTACTGCCCTTTTCCAAGATGGCGTCTTTGGTCTCATGTGCACTGTGTCTTCCTGCTATAAAACTCCACCCCAGCCTTCAGTCTGTGCTAGAGTATTCTGCCTTGCATCCAGCTCCTGACCTCTGGTGACTCCCTGGCTATATACCTGCTCCTGTGAACCTGTGGGGTTATCCTGCTACTCTGCTCTGAGTTCCTGCTGCATACACCAGTTCCAGTAATCCTCCTTCATCTACTGCTCATGTTTGCTTCCATCTGCATTTGCTGGACATGTAAGCTGTTTCTGCTCTGCAAGAACCTGAGACTATTACCCAGACCTCCCTGGTTGAGCTAAGATATTATTTGAACTGCCTTATAAGCATATCTATCTGTGTTGTGGACTAAGCAAGGACTTATTCGTGTCAAGTATCCTCAAGAATATTTGTGCTTCATAGACTTTCTGCGTGATTGCATTTTCCTCTGAAGTTTCCTATAGACTGCTGAGCTGCATTTGATATTTGCACCAAGTGTTGTGGACTTGAGTTTCTCTCTGCACCTGTTTGAATTACCGTGTGATAATATAGACTTTACCACTTATAAAACTGTGTCCTGTAGTTGTCTTGTTCCACGCAAAGAGTCTCCTGAGTTATCCCCTATAATTATTACACAGACACACACACACAGCTCTGCTCCATACATCTCATATACACACACGGCTCCACTCCGTACACCTCATACACACACGGCTCAGCTCGGTGCACCTCATGCACACACACGGCTTCGCTCCATACACCTCATACACACACGGCTCCGCTCCGTACACCTCGTACGCACACACGGCTCCGTTTCGTGCACCTCGGACACACACGGCTCTGCACTGTATACCTCGTACACACACACCTCGTACACACATGGCTCCGCTCCGTACACCTCATACACACACGGCTCAGCTCCTTGC